>NW_007232025.1:0-12074 GCF_000164805.1 Carlito syrichta
TCGAGATTATTACACACACCTGTATGGAAACAAACTCGAAAACCTAAATTAAACAGAGAACTTTTTGACATCACACACCTTCCCAATGTTGAAGCAAGAAGAAATTGAGACATTAGATAGAACAATAACAACCCAAGAAATTAACTTTGTCATAAGAAAACTACACACAAAAAAACAGTCCTGATGCAGGTGGCTTTCCAGAGGTGTTCTACAAATGATACAAGAAGGAACTGATACCAATCCTATTGAAAGTATTCCATGAAATCTAGAAAGATGGAACTCTCCCCAAATCATTTTGTGAAGCTAACATCACACTGATAACCAAACTGGGTAAATATCCAACAAAGAAAGAGAGCTACAGGTCAATACTCTTGACGAATATAGATGCAAAAATACTCAACAAGATTCTAGCAAACATTATCCAACAACACAGCTAAAAAATCATCCACTATGACCTAGTAGGCTTCATCCCTAGGATGTAGGACTGGTTCAACATCAGCAAGACAGTAAATGTAGTTAAATAATTAATAGATGTAAAAATAGGAATCACATGATTATATCACTAGACACTGAAAAAGTTTTTGATAAAATCCAGCATCCTTCTTGATAAAAGCCCTTGAATATCTAGGCATAGAGGGAACATACTTCAAAATAGTAAGGGTCATCTACAATAAATCCACAGTCAACATATTGCTAAATGGACAGAGATTGGAAGCATTTCCCCTGAAAACTGGAACAAGACAAATTTGCCCACTTTCACCCCTCCTGTTCAACGTTGTGTTGGAAGTCCTAGTTAGAACAATCAGACAAGAGAAGGAAGTCAAGGTCATCCAAGTAGGATAAGAGGAAGCCAAGTTATCCCTCTTTGCTGATAATATGATTCTATACCTTGATAATCCATGAGAATCTGTCAAAAATCTTTCTGCACTGATAAAGGACTTTGGCAAAGTCTCAGTGTATGAAATAAATATGCAAAAGACAGTTGCATTTTTATATACCAACAAGAAGCAAGCAGAGAACCAAATAAAAAAACACAATCCTATTCACTATAGCCACACACACACAAAATAAAATACCTCAGCATTTTCCTAACCAGAGCAGTGAAAGATCTTTACAACAAAAACTGCAAAACACTGCTCAAAGAAATCAAAGATGACACAAAAAAATGAAAAAAATATCTTATGCTCATGAATTGGAAGAATCAACATTGTTAAGATGTCTATCCTACCCAAGGCCATCTACAGATTTAATGCAATACCCATTAACTTACCAGCATCATTCTTCTCAGACCTAGAAACAAAAAGACAGAAATTCATATGAAAACATGAGTGACCAAGAATAGCCAAAACAATCCTCAGCAAAAGAAACAGAGTGTCAGGAGTCACACTTCCAGACTTTAACTCTACTCTAAGGCTACGATAATCAAAACAGCCTGGTATCGGTACAAGAACAGGCATATAGACTAATGGAACAGGGTAGAGATTCCAGAAGCAAAACCTCAATTTCTCATCCAGCTCGCCTTTGACAAAGCCTCCACCAACAACGACTCAGAAGAGGAGAACTTATTCAGTAATAGTGCTGGGAAACTGACTGACCACGTGCAGAAGATTAAAACTGCAAAGATTCTGCAAAGCAAAAAAAAAAGATCAAGACGGCGAGGAGACAGGCCACAGACTGGGAAAAAATATTTGCCAACTGTATATCTGACAGAGGCCTAACATCTAGGATCTACAAGGAACTCAAACATATCTAAAATAAAAAAACAAATAGCCCTATTAAAAAGTGGGCAAAATATGTGAATAATATGAACACAGACACTTTTCAAAAGAAGATTTACAAGCAGCCAACAGATACATTATAAGATGTTCAGCCTCACTAATCATCAAAGAAATGTAAATTAAAATCATACCGAGATACCAACTAACTCTATTCAGGATGGTCATCATCATACATAAAAAAACAACAGATGCTGGCAAAGGTGTGGAGAAAAGAGAACACTTCTACATCTTGGTGGGATTATAAACTAGTACAACCTCTGTGGAAAACAGTGTGGCAATTCCTAAAAGTTCTGAAAATCGACGTTCCCTATGACCCAGCAGTCCCCACTCTGGGAATAGATCTGGAGGAACTCAAGTCACTCTATGAGAAAGATGTCTGCACAGATATGTTTATTGCAGCATTATTCACAACAAAACACGGGACCAACCATACTACCCATCAAAAGTGTACTTAATAAAATAATGTGGTACATATACACAATGGAATATTACACAACCATAAAGAAGGACAAAATAATGGACTTTGCAGCAACTTGGATGGACTTAGAGTCTATAATACTCAGTGATCTATCACAGAAACAAAGAACTGAGTACCACATGTTCTCACTCATAGGCAGACACTGATCTAGTATCATAAAACTACAAGAAAGGGATTGGCAGTAGTGGAAAACTGCCAGGGGAGGGAAGAGGGGCACATTTCATCAATAAGGGTACCTGATCTCAAACCAGGTGAAGTGGGAACCAAAGTAAGACCCAAACTTTGCCTATACAATAACCATTTGTAGACCTAACCCTGAATTGTACCCCTGTCTTTAAAATAAAAATCAAAAATAAAACATAATAAAACTATGACATATTTAACTCTCTAGTGTTTGTTTTCTTAGTCTCCTACTAAAAAATAATGTATAAATAAATAATTTTATATATTCATGTTTGCATACATGTGAGTTTATTGTTTATTTCTTAGATATGAAAGCTTTGCCCTTTCTCTTAGACGGTATGCTCAGAGACTGGCTTATTTTCTATTTTAAGAGTAGAGCACCTGTGCCCAACCAAAGGCTGTGAGACTGTTAAGGGTGAGATTCAAGCAGAAATGTGCTAAACCATAGACCCTTGACTGCCTGCTGAACCCTCCTAAGGAAACAAAGAATGGACATGAAAAGGCAAGTGATACACAAAAGAATGAATGAGATCACTGAATTTCAATAAAGATGAATTTTATAATTAATGTTGACGTCCTGGAAGATAATGTATCCAATTTGTATTTTTCTCCCATCACTTTGAGTAAAACAAGGTAAGTAAACAAAACCTGAAAACAGCAACCAAAAATGTATAAGATTGACTGGCGTTTGATGCTGATACTGGAACTGAATAGAACTACCTAACATAAAAATGTATCTTGAAACTGAATTAGATACTAACATTTTGTGTAAGGGGTTTCTATTTCTTTTTTTTAGACAATATTTTTTATTATGATATTGTGGGGTGCAGTTAAGTGTTAGGTATACAAATATGTTTCATTCAGCCACCTTAGGGGTTTCTATTTCAATGGGAAAATGAATATCATTGGAATACATATATATTATTAAAGCATGATTGTTATTGTGATAAAATTGATGTTTACTTTGTGCAGAGTTTACCATGTATCCCTTTCTGTTTTGCATTCTAAAAATTTTTATTTTCATTTTTTTATAAATAAAAAATATTTTGTTTTATTTTAATTATAAAAATGCATGATTTAAAAATCCTTTCCCTTTATTCCTCCTACCATTTCTCGCATCTGGTATAAATCATACAACACAAAGTTTCTGGTCTTCAATTCTGACTTGCAAAACAGAAATTTGGCAACTCATTCTACATGAAAGGACGGGGGGAAAATATTCACCTTCCCCTAGCATCTTAACAGTCTTTGCTCATCTTTCTACTAAAATGTCACCTTTTTTCTCATGTTTAACTAAATTAGCTATTGCCTAGTTACACAACTGAGATGGTTAGATTGCTGATGTCACAGAACCTCCTAAAAATGCTATGAAATGCAGCAGGATAAAAACAACTTCATAAAGAATCATTAAACCCAGAAATAAAATGAACTAGATTTTATAAACTTTATATTTCATGGAAAACAAAATATATAAGAGGATTTTAAAATTTGTTTTGCCAAGTAACCTATCACTTTATATAAACATTGGTGATTATAGTTACTGTGGATAACTTTTCTTTGGAAATAACTGATGTTAGTCAAAATTCAAAAGGACTGCCTTGATAAGAATGCAAAATAGTTATTAAAATGACATAATTATTCAGTCAGAAATTTAGTGAACTCTTTGCACTGTTTTGGTAACCAGTCGTTGGTAAGTCGTTAGTGAAAATGTCTACAACAGAAACGCTGCTAGAGAGCTCTCTGCTTCACACAGGTTCATGTTGTGACTTTTGTCAGTAAGGTAGGAAAATTAAAGCAGCCAACGTGCTCTTGATATTTCTTCTTGGACACAGAAAACCTCCTCATAAACACTGTGGTTTCACTTGTACTCTGTGTCATGCAAGGTCCCAGTCTCTCACTTTCCCCAGGAATCTGGGGATTGAGGTTCATGTTCATTTTGGCTTATTTGTGATATGATCGATCCAACAAGAAGCATTAAACCTGAAAATTTTACAGCGATCAAGTGCTCTGTGCTCAATTTTTCAAATTTCTCTTCTCTTCATCCCATATATTTAGTTTCTCAAAAGCATTGAGCCTATGATCGATGCTTACCAGTCCCTGGATCCAGTTGCTGAAAGTGTAAATGCAAATAAGACTGTGCTGGGGCTTAGGCTTTTCCACTAACTTGCATCATTTTGTGGCAGTCAGTAGGATACAGGTACAAAAGCTATTTGTGACTTTTCTTGACACTTTGCCTGGAGAATAGGCTAACCAATGCTTACAGGTTTTGTGTTACTTTTTTGCTCAACATTTTAACAAAATGGAAGCCTTGCAATTTTTCTTTGATCCAGTATTTAAGGGCAGCATTATTATAGCTATTATAAATATCTTGGTTTTGAGAGCACAGGCAAATGATAATGTGCCCAGGATAAATGCATCTTTCTAATTTCAACTTTCTAAAACTAAAATATTTCATTTTTTTATATCAGTTTTTTTCCCAGCAGAAAATAATGCACTCAAAAGAGGCAGCTGACATGAGTTTAAGAGTGTTTTTTTATTATTATTAATTGTCAGAAACCAAGGTGGAAGTGTGAATTCGCCAATGGTTAACACGGGTGGGAAATCGCTCCTCTTTGTGGACTTGATGGTGCTAGAGGAAAGAACTTTCCAGTGTTTGCCTTTGATAGATTTGAGACCTTTGATAGGTCAACACATTCACTGGCAACTGGCTGCCTCAGCAGGAAATAAGCAGGAGAAATAAGTATCCCAGCTGATTCTTCCTCCCTCTCTCTGATTTTGGGCTATGAACTCATTCAACCAAAACCGAAGCTAAAGAATAAAAGACTCTTCGTTTTGTCCAAAGGTAACAAACTGCTGAGGCACAACAGAGGAGTGAAAGTTGAAAAGAAGGCATAAAGGGACAGATGGGGAACCCCCGATACGTGTGTAAATTGCCATGTAAATGTACAACACGAAATGCTTGGAAAACGCATAAAGGTTTTTCGTTCCTTCATCATAGATAGACCCCTGTCAGAAGTGTCCGAAATTCCACTGATTTTTTTTAAAAATAAAGGATTAAAATCTGCTCACTAATATCGAAAACCTTACCAAGCAATATGTCTCTCCATATTGCTGCTGGAAAGTCAAAACTCATATAAAGAAATATATTTGAAAGAACAAGGAGGTATGAGCAATTACGAATATATAATATATGGAGTATGAGTCTGCTTAGACTACCATAGCAAAATACCACTGGGTGGCTTAAAGAATAAAAATCTATTTTTTCACAGTTCTGGAGCAACTTGATTGTAAACTGACAATGTTTATGATTAAATTGCTGACAAATTTGATATCTAGTGAGGGGTCTCTTCTTGTTTGTAGATTGCTACCTTCTTGTTATGCCTGCAGATGGCCTATCCTTGATGCTGGTGTGCAAAGAGAGAAAGAGAGAGAGAGACTGGAGGGTGTGGGGGGAGGGGGAGAGAGAGAGAGAGAGAGAGAGAGAGAGAGAGAGAGAGAGAGACATCAAGCTCTTTGGTGTCTCTTCTGATATGGAAACTAATTCTATGGGATTGGAGTGAGCCCCATCTTTATGACCTCATTTAATGTTAAGTATTATCTTAGTGGACTCATCTTCAAACGTAGCCACACTAAAGTTTAACACTTTGACATATGAAAGGTTTTTGCTGAAGGTGGAAAAGGGGAACCAAATTTATAATGTATGGCAGTGGAAAACAGAATGTTAGGGCTTTACACGAAAATGTGTAAAAACATATCATTTTACATGATAATATGTAAAGGCATATGATTTTTAAAAATATTGTTCTTAAATTGATTCATTAGAAATAATCTTGTAAAGAATATTGACAGTCAATTCTTTAAATATATGTTTGTTATTCTTGTCTCAATATTGTAGAAAATTTGGAAAGTAAGGAATCACAAGCATCTGTAAATCTTTATTCTTACATAGCACCTGTTAACATTTTGATATATTTTCTTTCAGAATTTTTTTCTATACACAGCACTTGAAGTGTCAAAACAAACGTAAAGAAAGCCTTGGTTTTAGGATTAATTGGAAAATTTTATCTGCTAATATGCATGGAGAATTTCAAAAAGAAATCAGTCTTTAAGGTATCCTTGGGGTCTCTGTTCCAATATTTATTTTACTTACAGCTTAATATTTAATTCACATATTGATATTTCCTATAAACATATTTTTATTGGTTGCATACTTATGTAATCCTTCCTATGCCGTGATGCATAAAAAGTATTTTTCCCATTTTATTCAAGGGCACCATTACCTCAAATAGCATTTTTGACCACCCATGGATATATTTTCACAAATGGACTATCCCTCTGTACAAATCTAAAGAGGTTATTTTTTCCTCCAAGTAGATATCTACTAGGACACATATTGTGGTAGAGGAGCAAGGCCATGTTTCAGAGTTCATTCATTCATTCTTACATCCTTGTTTTTACTCTCACAGGATCCAGTCAAGATTATATTTTCCAAAGTAAATTAGGTTAGTCCTTTTCTTTCCCAACCCCACCAACATGATTTTGCTATTTACTTGTAATACAGAATGTTTCATTAATTATAGTTATTATTTCGCTTGAGGCTCTTCTAGCATTCTGGTTGAGTTTTCTTAGAATTTTATATAATGGTACAATTCGCTGTGGTATTACATTTCCATGAGTTCTGACAAATGTATATATTCACGTGTCTATCACCAGAATCATGATGGAGAAAAATTCTATCGCCTCTAAAATTTTTTCATGCTGTTCTTTTATAGTCAGTCGGCATCCTCTTTACTATTATACTTTTGCCACTTTTATCAATCTGTTTTCAATAAATCAGTTGAAGAAATGTTATTTAATATTTATTTTAATTTCACTTAAAATGGTTATTTTTTACTTGTCATTTATAATTGTATATAGTTTTTCATTCTTTCCACACTATATCCTATGAGTTAAATGTTTTATTTACTTCCAATTGTCAGATTTATTTAAAAATTTTCCTGATACTTTCTTCATTAAATTTTTTCTCAGTCTTTATTCATTCATTCTATCTTTTAAATTTGGTTTTGAGTACCAGTATTTTTCTTTCATCTTGAGTTGAATTTCAGAGTTATTTATATTTATTACGTGTAGTTGCCAGAAGAATTAGGACTTTGGATTTTTTATAATGTGCTTTGTCTACATCATGTCAATAGTTTTGTATGATTTAATTAAATTGCATTCTCCTAAAATTATCCAATTGTTGTTAGATGTTTTTTACCTGGTCCTTATTCAAAAGAGATGCTTTTGTTTTCAATATTTAAGTGAATTTCCTCCTCATTTCATTTAGTTTTATTATGATATGCTCAGAAATGTAACATTTCATATTTTGAAGTCTATTGACCTTTTTTGCATAGCATTATATATGACCAAGTTTTAAGATTATATTCATTTTTTTTGCATTTGAAACTGAGATGCATTTTATACCCTTAATATATACTTAAATGAATGGGTTTTTAAAATGTGTTCATACAGTAACATGCTATGCAGCAGTTAAAATTATTACACTAGATTTTAATATATCATTTATATTTCAGAAATATGATTAAAATATTAAGTTGCAAAAGAGTACACATTAAAAATACAAAAAATCTTTTTTGTAAACTTTAAAACAAAATACTCTTTCTTTGTAAATTTTGCATTGCAGTGAAAGTATGGAAATACTTTATTTACTCCTACTCATGAGAACGATGTCCAGCAAGTGTAGGACAGTGTTCACTCCTGGAAGAAAAGAAAGGGAAGCTCTTAGACGAGACTAGGCACTTTATCTGTAATATTTTGTGCATTAAAGAAATAAGAACAATATGAAACAGGAAATGAATAAATTAGCATTTGTTTAATTTGGATTCCACAATTTAAGGATCGTAAATATCACACAATTACAATTTATTTTGAGAAAGTAAAACAATATCGGAAACAGAGATTTCTGCTTTTTGACCCAACAGATAAGAAGCTGGAAGTTCCTACTACATTCCAACCGCAAGTAAAAAGTAAAAACAGCCGGGCTCGGTGGCTCAGCCTGCAATCCCGCGTCTTTGGGAAGCTGAAGTGAGTGGATTGCCTGAGCCCGCGGGTTATTAGAGTCCCGCCTGGGCAGGCGAGATCTCATCGCTACAATAAGCAGGAAAAAAAAAAAATCAGCTGGGCGTGGTAGCGCATGCCTGTAATTCCGGCTACTCGGAAGGCTGAGGTGGAAGAATCGCTGGAGCCCAGCAGGTCGAGGCTGTGGGGGCCGGGAGCGGCCACTGCACTCCAGTCTGGGCGACAGAGTGAGACTCCAGCTCAAAAAAAAAACAGTAAAAACATGCTAAAATGTCAACAACTTTTCGTGAGTCATCAGAGGTGAGCTCATGTTCCCCGAAATTAAAGAAACCCACGGGTGAAAATACAGAGAATCAAGGTTGTCCTGAGAAGAAACCAATGAGCACAAACGTCCATGAAAACCAGTGCCAAGGTAAGAGAGCCCGAATGTTAACTGACAAACTGCTGGAAGCGCAGCATGGACAAATCTGAAAACAAGCACTTTTGAAACAGGCTTCTGAAATCAAAGTGCTGCATGGCACATGCGCAGTGATACGGAGGCGGTTGCAGAAAAGAGAGGGCCAGAGGCCCGCGGTGCTCGCTTCCAGAAGCGGCGGTTGCAGCGAGGGCTCACGGAGGTCGGTTGAGCCGGGCCAGAGAAGGAGACGAGGTGCCGGGGGACTCTGAGTCTGACGCCGGAGACGAGGAGGAGGTATGCGTCGGTCGGGGCGGGGACCCGGTTCTGGTCCTTGGGTTTCCTTGACTGCTTACCTTCTCGTGATTCTTCAGGCCCCTGTCCCCAAATCCTCAGCATCTCCTGCCTGACCGGGAGGTTTCCTGACTAGTGTTTCAGGAACCCTGATCTACTCCTCAATTTGCTCACCACCAGCTCTTCCCCACCTCTGTGCCCTTGCCCGTGCCATTATCCGTTGCCTTGCTGAACTCTATATTCATTCACTGAATTGATATTACTTCAGACCCGAAGAGAGATCCAGGGGGGAAGTCAGTCCTGGTTCCTGACCAAGGAACCATGGTTATCCATCCATCCATTGCACATCCAGGCAGCGTTAATTGAATACTTACCATGCCAGCACTATGTTGAGCATTGGGGACACAGCAATGAACGAGATGTGCTCCCACTCCTGAAGCTGGTTATGGTGGCATGGAGGCTTGCAGACATTAAGCAATGTGGCAGTTAAGAAGGGATGAGTGTCATTAAAAAGGTGCTTGCTCTTCAAAGATTCAGCCCAGCTATTGCCACCTCTCTACTTTGCTGTGCCTGCTTGACATATTCATTTGGATGACCCATCGCCTCTGGAACTTCAAAGCTGACTCATGCCGTCCCTCACCTTCCATCCTGTTCCTATCTATCTCAAGCAAGAAACCTTGGAGTCAAATTTTTTAAAATTTTGTGTTTCACATCTTTCAAGAACAAGCAAAGACCTGGAATCATTTTTGACAGCTAATGCCGTCTCACCCCCAGTAGTGCTGTGCAAGCTAGCTCATGAATCTCTCTTAAGCTTCTCCCTCTTCTCCATTCATACTGTGCCACCTAGTCCAGGCCACTGCTATCTAGGCCTGGACACCTGGAGTCCAGACATACTTTGTCTCCATCTCTTCCCCTAGTGTATACTTTATTGAGCAGCCCAGTGATCTTTTTACAACACAGTCAAATTAGAGCTCTCCTTTGCTTAAAACCCTCCGGCCTTCTTTCATGTGACTTTCAAGGTCCTGCATAATCTTGTCCTTCCAACTTCTTGACTCTTAAATCTCACAGCTCTCCCCTTCATGACCCATGCTCCAGTCTCATTCACCCACTTCATGTCTTAGAAACCTGCATGGTCTTTGTTCTTTCTCTGTTCTGAGCTTTCTCCTCCTCCTCCTCTGTCTTGTTTAGAAACCTCTAATTGTCTATGGCTGTGTGTCATATATGTGTGTCAGCTCTCTATAGTACCACTTATATAGTATTGAAATTTCCTGTTATCTATTAGCTGTGAGACCTTTTAGAATAAGTCATTAAGGGCTTAGGCCTGGGAGCCCAAGTATCTAGGTTTGCATTCGCACTTCTGCCACTTATCAGGTGTTGATCTTGGGCAAAATACTTAAGCTGTCTCACTTTCCTCTCTGTAAAATGGAGATGATGGTAGCACCTCATAGAGTTAAATAGGAAACTTAAATTGTGTGTATGTGCATATGTATATGTTCATATATAGTAGTTACATACATGTATGATACATATCTAAGAATAATATGCTCAGTAACCTTCATCAGGAAATAGAAATTATTTATTAGTTTTGCTTCAGCTCATTGAGATTGAGAGTAGCGACTGCCTTAATTACCCTTTTATCCTCACTGCCTATTTTAGGGCCTTATGTACATTAGATGCTAATAGCTGATTTTTCCCCAACTTTATTGAGGTATGGTTGACAAAATATAATTTTATAAGTTTAAGGTATACAACATGATGATTTGATATATATATCGTATATCAATAATGTATGATGTATGAAGTAGTTACACCAGTCAAATTACTTGACACGTCTATCACCTGTTACCATTGTTTTGTGGTGAGAACATTTAATATTTCTCTTATTACTTAACATTTTAAGTTATGAAGTACATTATTATTAACTATAGTCACCATCCTATAGATTAACTGTTCAGAACGCACACAGCTTATAGCGAAAGTGGTACCCTCCCCACATCTCTCCATTTCCCCCACCCTAGCACCTCACAACCATCATTCGACCCTGTGTCCGTGAATTTACCTTTATGATTTGTATTTATTTTATTTTTTGAGACGGGGTTTCACTTCATTGCCCAGGCTGGAATGCATTGATGTGATCACTGCTCACCACAGCCTTGAACTCCTGGGCTCAAGCATTCATCCTGCCTCAGCCTCCCAAGTATTTGGACTACAGATGCACTTAAATTTTTTTTTTGTAGAGATGGGGTCTCTCTTTATTGCTCAGGCTGTTCTCAAACTACTGGCCTCAAATGATCCTCTTACCTTGGTCTCCCAAAGGGTTGGTATGAGCTACTGCACCCACAGAGTCTGACTTTTAAAAATTCCATGTGTGTTCCTTGAATTGAAGCTTGTTAATTTTGTCATATAAATTTTCTACAGACATACTCATTTTTAGTCTGCTTGATCTAGCACCTAAAATCTCTCATGATAATTGTTGAGTGGTCAGATTCTTGTGATCCATCCATTTTTGCCATGTGTATTTATACTATTTGATTGGACACCAAAAAAATAAAAAATAAAATAAAGAACATTAGGGAGACTCAGTCACTGGAAGGCCTCACACTTTTGTAAGTTTTATCTCCAGAAACTCAGCCAAGTTTTTACAGTTATGGTTGGAGAAGTCCCCTAATGCCTCCAGCTGGAGAAGGATAAAGATAACCTTTTTGAAATATGTCAGAGCATTCCATTTCTTCTTACAAAGACTACCATTAGGAGAAACTATCCTAAACATACTAGCCTAACAAGCTAGCCTAACAAACTAACCTAAACATACTTGGGATTTATTAGAGCCTAACTGACCTATGAAAAAGGAAATACCCAACTCCAGTCC
>NW_007232026.1:0-19279 GCF_000164805.1 Carlito syrichta
AAGTGTTTCTGTAGATAAATCTGCTGCTATTCTAATTGGTCTTCCTGGGTAGGTAGTCTGACCTTTTTCTCTTGCTGTCTTTTGGAATTTTTCTTTTATACTTACTTTGTTTAGGTGAGTTATTATGTGTCTGGGAGTTGGTCTTCTCATTTGTTGTCTCGCAGATTCTCTGAAACTCTTGTGTTTGAATTTTTGCATCACTGATGAGATGAGGGAAGTTTTCTTGAATAACTTCAAGGAGTTTTTGTTCCAGGGTGGTCTCTGTCTCACTTTCTGCCCAAGTTGCTCCTATAGGAATTCCTGAGGAACCTTCTGTATACTTGGTATTTCAATTTTCTCTGCTTATTGTATTTTATCTTTTACTTTTTTTCTTCATCCTGCCATCTGTTGTGCCATTTCTATGTGGCATTTTACATCTTGATCTCTTATTTGTGTTTCCTTTTAGTGATTTCCTTCATGGGGTTCCCAGTAGTTGATTTTAGATAATGACTTCATGTCCTTGAGCCTTCATTTTACATGGGGATGGAAGTTGTATGTACCCCAGAGTGAGTAAGCAGACTTCTAGAAAACACCTGCAGATACCTTGGCCCAGAATTTGGGACACTGGTCATCCTAAGTTGTATCTGCTCTCTGCCCTTCCCACCTCTCTGCATTTGAACTGGCAATGACCAATGAAAACAGTCTTGTCTTTACAGATGGCCAGATTCTGTGAGCCTGGGTCCTTAATGGCAGGTCTAGAACAGTTTTCTTTATATATCTTGTGCTTCAGAGAAACTAAGTTGTTTATTTTACACGTTTCTTCAAGTGCACTTTCATTAGACATGTTCTTATTTCTTATATGTTCATATGTAAATCCTTTTATTTCAAAAAATAGTTTAAATTTCATTCTCTCTTTTGTCTCATCTTCAAACTATAAGAGGTTTATTCTTTTCTGAGGTGGAACCTGTCATCTTTTTTATTTACTTTGTTATGCTTACTCATTCCTAGCTAGACTTAAGTCCTTGAAAAGCAATTAAAAAATAAAATAAAATAAAGCATTTCTTGCCAACCTCTGCATCCTCTATGAAAGATAGCAGTGTGAATTTTATGTAACGGACATTTTTTACACTCTCCTGTGAGATTGAGTATGTGGAATAACAGGAATAAGATTAACACAGAAATTATTGTGTCATCTGTTTTGTGGTTAAGTTGTGGTTTTCATACTGTATTCTTTGGAGCAATACAGTGTCTGTGGAGATGACTTGGGTTTGTTTTTGACATGGACAAGTTAAGAAAGTTATGTGATTTATAAAATGATACATGGAATTACAGCAGAGAGCATGGGGATGTGTAGTAGAGAGGCTGTGCTTCAACTTCCTGCAATTAGAGCAGCTTGTTGTCATGTTGTTTTTGTTTTATTTATTTATTTATTTTTGCATATTGGACTACCATGTAATATCTTACTTGAATTTGAAGTTTGAATCAAGAGTCATGATTACACAATGTTTGGAAACCTTTCTGATAGAACACCCCACAGAGATGAATACAGATGAAGAAAAAAAAAGCAATTCTCTTGTCATAGTGTTGAGTGTGAGTTCTCAGTGGATTTAAGGGTTTAGAATACATTTGTATCATGTACTTTAAGAAAGTGAATGTTTTTGGTCTCCATGGCCAGCATCATTTTTATCACTGTTCAAATATCTGTATAATTTTCTTAGAATTTCAAGCTTTACAATAGGAATGAAACTTTAACCTTTGGAACTTGTGGCTTCTTTAGGTTGGGAGAACTTTAAAAATAGACTGTAGCCAACTGTATTTTGTCATTGGATTGAATAAAAAGCATATTTACTTGTGTACTTGTTTGTATTTATTATTTATTTTTTCAGTTTCATATGTATCCCAAGAGTCTGTGTGTGTCTACTCCTAGACAATGAGCTGATCTGTTTCAGAGGGATCCTAAAAATGTCCTGACAAGTGATTTCTTTGGAAGTGTATGGAAAGTGGAGATTACAACAAAGACTATTAGTTTGCAACAGGATTTAGGAATCACAGAAAGCAGGTATTTATCTTAAACTATTATCTGAATAGAATATTCTATTTTCACAATTTGTGAATTTTATGAAACATTGTATTAAGAGACAGAAATTGGTGTTTGTAAGTAAAATTTTATATTTGTACCTGATCTTCACTTTATGTATCATGTTTACTTTTCATACTTATAGGCAAAAACTGTAAATTTAATGAAAGATAAGAGCATGATTAGGATTATGTTTGCACTCCAAAGTACAATTTGTTAGTAGTTCAATTTGAGATTTGCAGAAAAGGCCCAAAACCGTACACATAACTGGTGTCTCAGAGCCATAATTTTCTCTTGGGTCTCTTGGGAATTCATTAGATCAAGGAAAGAGAAATACAAGCCAGGTATTTTCTTGTTGGAGAATGGATGGTGTGTGAGTGAGCAGTGAGTGAGCATACGTGTTTGTGAGAGAGAGAGGTTGGGAGAAATAGGTACACTTTGGGTGTGTGAATTTTAGGAATGCTTATCATTATTCAGTTAGCTACTTTCTTGAAATACATAACTATTTTTGCTAGCCACCAAAATGGGTTATTTGTGATCATCTATTAGAAACTCATACTCCAAGAAACTTTTCTGTTGACCAAATGACAACATGTGCATTTTTAACAAATCTGAAAATTTCTAGATTTGTAATTGAGCTTATGATATTGTAGGATAAATTTTAAAATTACCACAAAACACCTTTTTTGTTCTGGTTACAGTAGTTTTCTTTTTTTATTGATATGTAATAATTGAATATATTTTTGGTGTGCATGTGATATTTTAATACATGTATACAGTGTTTAATTAGGGTAACTGGTATCTCTGTCAACTTAAACACTTAATCTTTTCTCTGTATTGGGACCATTACTGTTCTTCTTTTCTAGTTACTTTGAAATATACAGTAGATTATTGTTAACTATGATTTCCCTACTGTACTGTCAAATACTGGACCTTTTTCCTTCCCTCTAGCTAAATTTTTGTGCTTCTTAACCACCTACTCTTTCTTAACTCCACTCCATTTTGTTCTCTGCCTCTGGTAACTGCCATTCTACTCTCTGTAATGAGAGCATACAATATTTGTCTTTCTGTGCCTGGCTTATTTCACTTAATGATGGTCCAGTTTCATTCCTGTTGCTGCAAACAACCGGATTTAATTCTTTTTTATGGCTGAATAATATTCCACTGTGTATATATACTACTTTTTCTTTATCCATTCATCCACTGATGGTCACTTAGGTTGTTTTTATATCTTGGCTACGATAAACACAAAAGTGCAGAGATCTCTTTGATGTATTGATTTTCTTTCTTTTGGATGTATACCCAGCAGAACATATGGTAGATTTGTTTTTAGTTTAGTTTAGTTTTTTTTTTTTTTTGAGTTGGAGTCTCACTCTGTCGCCAGACTGGAGTGCAGTGGCCGCTCCCAGCCACCGCAGCCTCGCCTGCTGGGTTCCGGCGATCCTTCCGCCTCAGCCTTCCGAGTAGCCGGAATTACAGGCGCGCGCTACCACGCCCAGCTGATTTTTTTGATTTATTGTAGAGGTGAGGTCTCGCTGCTCAGGCGGGTCTCGAACCCGTGGGCTCAGGCAATCCACTCACCTCAGCCTCCCAAAGGCGCGGGATTACAGGCTGAGCCACCGAGCCTGGCTGCTTTTAGTTTTTTTAGGAACCTCCATACTGTTTTCCTTGGTGACACCACTAGTTTAAATTCCTACCAACAGTATATGAGAGTTTCCCTTTTTCTGTATCCTTGCCAGCATTTGCTATTTATTTATTTATTTATTTATTTTTGTATTTTTAACAATAGCCATTCTACTGGATGAGAGGATATCTCATAGAGGTTTTGATTCGCATTTTCCTGATAATTAGTGATGTTGAACATTTTTTCATACTCCCATTATCTTCTTTAGCAAAATGTCTATTTAGATCATTTTCTCATTTTTTTGTTTGAATTATTTGTGGGGTTTTTTTCTGTTGAATTGTTGGAGATTCTTATATATTCTGATGTGAATCACTTGTTAAATGGATAGTTTGCTAATATTTTCCATTGTTGTATAGGTTATTTCTTCACTTTGTTGATTGTTTCCTTTGCTGCGCAGTAACTTTTTAGCTTGATTGTAATCCCATTTATCTATTTTTGCTCTTGTTGCCTGTAATTTTAAGGTCTTACCCCCTCCCCCAAATTATTGCCTAGACCAGTGTCCTGGAGTTTTTTCCCAATGTTTTCTTTTAATAGTTTCATAGTTTTACATTTAAATCTTTAATCCACTTTGAGATGATTTTTGTATACAGTGAAAGATAGGAAACTAGTTTTACTCTACATGTGGATGTTCCATTTTCCCAGTCCCATTATTAAACAGACTTTCCCCTACATATATTCTCCTTTATTCAAAGTGAGTTGACTGTAAGTGTGTGGATTTATTTCTGAATTTTCTATTATACTAGTCTGTGAATCTGTTTTTATGTCAGTATTATGCTGTTTTGATTACTGTAGCTTTGTAATATAATTTGGGATTAGGTAGTGTGAAGTTTTCAGCATTGTTCTTTTTGCTCAGGATTTCTTGAGCTATTCAGAGTTTTTTGTGGTTCCATACAAATTTTAGGGTTGTTTTTTTCTAACTTTGTGAAAAATGCCATTGGAATTCTGATAGAGATTGCATCGAATTTGTAGATCACTTTGGAGAGTACGAACATTGTTAAAATGTTAATGTCTCTTTAGCATCTTAAATCAGTGTTTTAAGTTTTTCTTGTAAAGATATTTCACTTCTTTGGTAAGATTTTATTTTTATATAGGTATTTTATTTTTATATTGGTATTGTAAATAAAATTGTTTTCTTGATTTCTTTTTTTAAATCGATTGCTGTTAGTGTATAGAAATGCCACTAATTTTTACATTAATTTTCTACCCTACAACTTTACTGAATTCATTTAACAATACTAAGATTTTTTTGGTGGAGTCTTTAGGTTTTTCTAAATGCATGATCATGTAGTCTGCAAATAAGGGTAATTTTTCCAGTTTAGATGTTCTTTCTTTCTCTTGCCTAATTGTTCTGGCTAGGACTTTCATTATTATGATGAATAGAAGTGCTGAAAGTGAATACTTTTGTCTTGTTTGAGATTTTAGTGGAAAGACTTAATTTTTCCCCAATTTTCCCCCCAAACTGTGGGCTTGTTATGTATGGACTTTATTGTGTTGAGCTGTGTTTCT
Source organism: Carlito syrichta (assembly GCF_000164805.1). Taxonomy (NCBI): domain Eukaryota; kingdom Metazoa; phylum Chordata; class Mammalia; order Primates; family Tarsiidae; genus Carlito; species Carlito syrichta. The sequence goes on from NW_007232026.1 coordinate 5,247, forward strand.
TCTAACCTAGTTTGTTGAGGTTTTGTCATGAAGCAATGTGGAATTTTATTGAATGCTTTTCCATCATCTATTGAAGTGATTGAATGGTTTTTGTCCTTGATTCTGTTGATATGATGTATCATATTTACTGATTTGTGTATATTGAACCATCCTTGCAGCTCTTGAATGAATCCTACCTGATCATGGTTAATGAGTTTTAAAATTTGCTCTTGAATTCAGATTGCTAGTGTTTTGTGGGTGATTTCTACATCTGTATTCATCAGAAATATCAGCCTGTAGTTTTCTTCTTGTCTGGTTTTGATTTTAAAATAATGCTGGTTTTGTAGCATGATTTTGGAAGTATTCCCCTCTTTTTAGTTTTTTTGAAATAGTTTGAGTAGAATTGATATTAGTTCTTCAAATGTTTGGTAGAATTCAACAGTGATTTCATTCGGCTTTTCTTTGATGGGAGATTTTTATTATTGTCTTGATCTTGTAATTCATTATTAGTCTGTTCATGTTTTCTATTTCCTACTCGTTCAATCTTAATAGGTTGTATGTGTTCAGGGCTTTATCCATTTCTTTTAAGTTTTCTTATTTGTTGACATAGACATTCTTACTCCTAATAATGTCTAACGAGCCTTTGTATTTCTGTGGTATCAGTTGTAATGTTTCCTTTTTATCTCTGATTTTAGTTATTTGGGCTTTTTTCTTTTTTTCTTAGTTTGGCTAAAGATTTATTAAATTTGTTTACCTTTTTGAAAACCTAACATTCTACTTTGTTGATCTTTTGTATCTTTTCTTAGTATCAAATTCACTTATTTCTGGTCTGAACATTATTTTCTTTTCTTCTACTAATTTGGGGTTTGGTTTGCTCTTTTTTATTTTTTTATTTTATTTTTTTGAGTTTTTTAAGATGCATAGTTAGGTTGTTGATTTGAATCTTTATTTTTTTAGGGTGTAGATATTATTTGTTGTACACTTCCATCTTCATACTTGTTTTGCTATATTTTGTAGATCTGGTATGTTGTGTTTCCATTTTCATTTGTTTCAAGAAATTTAAAAATTTTTTTTCTTAATTTATCCTTTGACTCATTTGACATTCAGGAGTATTTTATTTAATTTCCATATATTTGTATAGTTTCCAAAGTTCTTCTTGTTAGTGATTTCTAGCTTTATTTTTTTGTCATTAGAAAATATATTTGATATGGTTTTGACTTTTTGAAATTTGTTGATAGTATTTTGTAGTCTAACATATGGAGTCTCCTAGAGAATGTTCTATGTGCTGATGAGAAAAATGTGTCTTCTGCAGCAGTTGGCTGGAATGTTCTGTAAATATCTACTAGGCCCATTTGTTCTGGAGTATAGATTAACTTTAATATTTATTTATTTAGTATTTATTTGTGGATTTTCTGCCTGGATGATCTGTTTGTTGAAAAGTGAGATGTTGAAGAGTCCTACTATTATTGTATTGCAATCTGTCTTTTCCTTTAGATGTAGTAATATTTGTTTTATATCTTTCATCAGGTGTTGCATACTTAATATATTTACTATTGTTATATTTTCTTGCCTAATTGACTCCATTATCATTATATCATGACTTTCTTTGTCTCTTAACTCAAAAGTTTGTTTTATGTGATAAAAGCACAGCTAATACTCCTCTTTTTTCCCCCATTGCATGGAATATGTTTTTCTGTTTGTTCATTTCCTGTTTATATGTGTCATTAGAGGTGAAGTGAATTTCCTATAGGCAGCATATATTTGGGTCTTGGTTTTTAATCCTATTAGTCACTTTGCCTTTTAATTGGAAAATTTAGTCTATTTACATTCAGCATTTTTATTGACAGAAAAGGGCTTATTATTGCCATTTCATTATTTGACTTCTGGCTGTTTGTAACCCCTCTCTCTCTCCTTTCCTCTCTCGTTTTATTCTGTTATGGTTAAGTGATTTTCTCTAGTAGTCTGTTTTACTTTGTTGTTTTTTATTCTGAATGTATCTACACTAGATTTTTGCTGTGTGGTTGCCATTAGGCTTACAAAAAACATCCCGTAGTTCTAACAAGTTCTCAAAAACTGTTACCAACTTAACTTGGGTTGCAAAAAAGATAAAAGAAAAAACAAAGAGAAACCTGTACTGTTTCCAAGATCTTCTCTTTGTCTTTGACCTTTGAAAGTATGATTATAATATGTCTTGGGGTCTTATTTGAGTTGAATCTGATTGGTGGCCTTTGACCATTCTGTACATGGATATTTATTTCTTTTTCCAAGTTTGGAAAGTTTTTTTTTTTAATACTATTTCTCCTTTTTTGGTGTTCTTAGTTCTTTTTTTAACTCTGATAACCTGAATATTTGTGTTTTTGATATAGTTTCATATATCCTCTAGGCTTTCTTAACTCTTTTGCATCCTTCATTTTTTTTTTTTTTTTTTTTTTGTCTTTTCTGAGTATTTTCAAGTAGCCTGTCTTCATGCTCAGTGATTTTTTCCCTTATATTTGATTAATTCTACTTTTGGTGCTCTCTATTACATTTTTCAGTTCTTTCATTGTATTTTTCAACCCCAGGATATGTTTGATTTTTAAAAAGTTATCTCAGTGTCTTTATTAAATTTATCTGATAAATTTCTGTATTGTGTCTATGTTTTTTTAAAAGTTGGTTGAACTTCCTTAAAGCACCTATTTTGAATTCTTTGTCTGAGAAGTCACACATCTTTATCACCTTAAGGTTGGTCTCTGACACCTTATTTTGTCTGTCAGTCTGGTGAAATCGTGTTTCTGTGAATGTTATTAAAGCTTGTGGATGTGCAACAATGTCTGTACATTGAGAAGTTGGTATTTATTTTAGTCTTCACAGTCTGAATTTGTTTATGCTTGTCTTCTTCAGAGAGCCTTCCCAGAATTTGAAGCAGACTGACTGTTAATTTCTTTTAGCCTGTAATAGTTGCAGCTATCTTAGCACTAGAGAATGATCTAATGCTATGAGTATCTTGAGGGCTCCAATGTTGTTGTGACATTCCAACCCAAATGAACATGTTATGGTTAAGTGATTTTCTCTAGTAGTCTGTTTTACTTTATTGTTTTTTATTTTGAATGTATTTACTCTAGACCCATGGAGACACGACATGGAGGTCAGGGACCGGAGTCCAGAAGATTTTTCTTGTGGCCCCAATGTGCATTATCTCCCAGAAGGTCTCTGAAGAAGTAGAATGGATTTCCAACCGCAGCAAGAGGAGCTGGAGTTGAGACAGGGTTCTCCCAGGATCTGCTACACAAGGGATGTTGGTGGGCCTGTCTCATGAGCTCATTGTTTGTGCATCACCCAACTGGTTCCTGCATCAGTGGGGTAGTTCTTTTCCACTGCAACAGGAAAGGCCAGAATTGAGACCAGGTCTTCTTGGGATCTGCTGTGGATTGGAGGCTGGTGTGTCTGTCACATTGGCTCATACAACTACATGTCTTCCAGTAGGTCCCTACACAGACAGAACAGTTCCTCAACTGCAGCAGGGCATCCTGGAACTGAGACTCTTCCTTTGAGATATGCTGTGGGGCGAGGCTGAAGAGCCTAGTGTCATTGGCTCAGAGGGGCATTCATCTCCTAGTAGGTTTAAGCACAGTTGCGATAGTTCACTGATTACAGCAGCAGGGACCAGAGCTGAGGTTGACTTCTTTAGGGAACTGCTTGTGGAATGGAGGTTGGGACACTTGTTAGGGAGACTCAGACTCCTGGACTGTGAGATATGAGTGAGTGTCCCTCTGGATCCTTGTGCCAGCAGCTATGATCTGGGACCACAGCTAAGGAGGGCTGGAGCCAAGCCACATGGCAGTGGCTCAGCAGTGATGCTGAGACTGATGTTATTGGACAGACAGACCTTTCCATCAAGGCACTAGTGTATGCAGTTATTCTGGGGGCCCTTGGTGAATCATTTTGGTTGCAGGCTCAAGACCAAACAGGGCTGTAGCCAAGTGCCTTGGGAGGGCCATATCCAGCATTGAACCAGGAGCAAGCTTGGCAGATTGGCTGTGTAGGTATTGGTCTGCCCTCTTAAATCGACCCTCCAAAGAACTAGGCTCCACCAGAACTGCAGAAACCCCTACCTGAACCCTGAGGCTTCTGAAGAGATGCTTTTGACTGTGAAATATGTGGCATTATTGCTGTTGGGGGAATATTAGTAAGCTACCTTCTATTCCGCCATCTTGTGATACCACTTCACAAAATGCTTTTTTGGTGAATACTCAGGATTGATAGTAATTATTTTCTATTCTAGATATTCAGCTTTAGATTGCTTTCCAAATTCTTCTGGCTCTTGGCTTAAGCAGTATTTTAATACAGCAAATGAGATCCTGCAGCAGTATCACTTTATTTCTTGTTAAATACCAGCTTTTACATTGCCTTTCTAAATGGCTAAACTGTACCTTCATAATTAGGGTATTCATCTTATAATTTCCTTTGAACTTAAGCCTATAAATGATGAGACTCACCTACTTTTGTCATACAAACATTTCATTAGCTTCCTTTATGGGCAAAAAACCTCTTTATACTTCTGTACTTATTTTCTGTTCTCTCAACATGCAGTAGTAAATGTATAATAATTATACAATCAAGTGACTTTATGGAATTTTACTAAACTTTATTATATGTTCTGGAAGAATGAAATTTTGACTCTTAAATTATGTTTCTATTAGTGCAAAAGTGGAAATTGCTAGTGTTGAAGATTGTTTTAATTTAATTCAGGTGAAAATTTTTTCAAGTATCCATGAAAGATACCAAGCACTGTTGAATTAGAGCTCCTTCTAGTGTTTATAAATATTTTTTTTCAATGTTGCTATTTACCAGGTGATTTCTTTTTTTATTTTTCTTTTTTATTTTAAAGATGTGGGGTACAACTCAGGGTTAGGTATGCAAACATTGACTATACAGGTACCCTTGTTGATGAGGTGTGCCCCTCCATCCTGAACGCACCCAATCTCATCTCATCTCAGAAGCTAAGCAGGGTCGGGCCTGGTTAGTACTTGGAGACCAGGTTATTTCTAATAATAATTAAAATAATACTTACCGATGCACTTTATCTAATTAATTTTGAGAATTTAGCTCCCATTGTGATTCAGGAATTTTTGCATAGATGCTACAGGTATTTTTTGTGTGTGTTTAGGTGTTATTTATATGCAAATATGAGCAGCAATCAGAAGTTTATTTAAAGTTTATTATGAGAAATCACATAGTACAAAAAACTATTTTATTAAGGAAATTATAGGCTAAAGTATAAATGTATTTGTTCAAATATTAGGTTAAAAATAGCGACACAATGTCAGTAAAATTGGCAATTACACTTTTAAAAATATTACTTTTACATATATTAGGGAAACAGTGTGACCTGTTGGTTGATTGGTCATCTTTTATATTTTATGTTGAAGAGCACACAAGGCTAACATCAGATGTGATGGAGAACTATGGTACATAAAACTGTAAGCAACTATATGAAATAAGAATTGCCTTTATATGTCTTCTGTGACTTTGCTTGAGTAAGATAAAGTCTTATAGTCAGTTACAACACCTTGTTTCTTTGTGTGTTTGACTAGTTGTGTTTTGACTTATTTGTCAGAGCAGATAAGATCAAATAAGGCCCGATTGCCATTGGCTTAGCTTAGATAACTTGATTCTAAATTGCTTCATCGTGGTATATCAGGGGGAACCAAAAGAAACAGATTTATAAGAAATGTGTATTTATTCTTTAGTCACCCTTAAGATACTCTCTGTTTCATGCAGTACACCTGTTGAGACACTTTTTACACAGCTCAAAACACGATACACCTTTTCAGACACATTTTCCACAGACTCATTAATTTTGATGCCTTTTAGTACTTCTGCTGCTTTTTGCTTCACCTCTTCCACTTCAGCAAAATGTTTCCCTTTGAGGACTTTTTTTCATCTGGGGAAACAAAAAATAGTTGCTCAGGATAAGAACGGGTGAATAGGGAAGGTGGGGTATGGGGGTCATGCAGGTGTTGTTCAAAAACTGCTGAACATTAAGTGCAGTGTGGACAAGTGTACTCAAGTCACTCATCATGAAAGAACTCTAAAAAAAAATTATATGAAGTCAAAGGCAGCCTCTCACAACAACACTAGCTGGTACACTGATGCTGATGGGTTCCTAGAACAGATATCTAGCAGGGGAAAACTGTACTAAAGGGGCCTGCTCTCCAAAAAATATATTTTTTAACCCTCCCTCATATATAGGCAGACTCTGGATAAGTGTGCAGAAAAATAAATAGTCTTCCTCCTCAAAGAACTGATCTCTTTAGAATTTAATGATAATTCTTTTTCAGCATACCTTTTGCTCTGGCTGCCAGTTTTGTGTCCTTTTAATATTAGAAAGATATCCTCCAGGTTGTGTGTAAAAATATTGCACAGCTTACTGTAACCAAACTGGTGGAAGTCTAAATTCTGTAGTTACCTAAGAAAAAACAGGCTCTAGGACCTTATAAACCGTAAACTCTCAGCTTTTATCATAGTGGGTTAGAAGAAATTTACCTAGTCTGAATTTTGCTTTAGACTTTAAGTTTATGCACTAGACTATGATTTTATTGTAGTTTTTTGTTTGTTTGTTTGTTATATTGTAATTTCTTTCTTTCTTTTTTGAGTTAGAGTCTCACCTTGTCGCCCAGACTGGAGTGCAGTGGCACACTCTCAGCCACCGTAGTCTTGAACTGCTGGGCTCCAGCTATCCTTCCCCTTCAGCCTTCCAAGTAGCTGGAACTACAGGGGCACGCTACCACACCTGGCTAATTTTTTGATATATTGTAGAGATGAGGTCTCGCCAAGTTGCCCAGGCGGGTGTCGAACCCGTGGACTCAGGCAATTCACTCACTTTAGCCTCTCAAAACGTGGGACTACAGGCTGAGCCACCGAGCCTGGCTGAAGTTTCTTTATTAATGCAGTTTGTAGCAATTGAAAATTGGTGAGTCTAGCAGAAAATTCTTACTGGTTTCTCACAGACCTCCAGCAGAGGGGTGAATAAGGCTGCCTCAAGGGAAATCTACACTTTGAACACGAGGGTAGGCTTCTTTCAGGGCTTTGTTGAGACATGCCCATCTCACACAGAGGTCAGAGCTCATTCACTACTGCCACCGTGATGGTATTTTGAGCACTCCATGTGCCAGACACGGCACTCTCATGCCTTGTATAACATGTTAGCTAGGACCATTAGGTATTAATAGCAGAGTCAAACCTGACCTAGCGTTAGTCTCTTAATGTGAATTTCTGTGTTTTGTGGAACCCAAGGGCAAGTCCCACTCTGGAACTAGAACCAGGAACCAGAAATTAGAAATGTAGGTAGCACCTTCTCCATCTCCCTGTCTCAGCCTTTTAATCTGCTCCTCCAGCCATGGGGGGATGTAGCATGTGCACACTATTGTTATGGAGAATTTATTTTTCTTTCTCGTTCACTTTTTTATTCCCCCAGCTTTACTGAAGTACAATTGACAGGTAAAAATTGTGTATTCTTGTGTTGTGCCATGTGATGTTTTCCTACATATGTAGATTGTGAAATGATGACCACAGCTAGTCTAATGAGCATATCGACCCCCTCACATGGTTATCCTCGTATAGTGAGAACATTTAAGGTCTGCTCCACTAGTGTTTTTCTCATACACAACACGGTGCTGTTAATTGCTCACTGTGTGTACAGCAGAGATCCAACTTATCCATCCTATCCAGTGGAGACTTTTTACCCTTTGAGTAGCATCTCTCTATTACCTCCTTCACCCTCCAACCCCTTTCTAGGCCCTGGCAGTCATTCCACTCTCTGCTCTATGAATTGACTTTTAAGATTCCAAATAAAAGTGAGACCATGCAATTACTTGTCTTTCTGTATTTGCTTTATTTCATTTACCATAATGTCCTCAAGGTTTATCCTTGTTGCAAAATGACAAGATTTCCTTTTTGAATGCTGAGTGCTATTCCATTGTTCATATTCACTGCATTTTCTTTACCCATTCATCTGTCAATTGACAGTGAGATTGATTGCTCAGTAAATGTTCAGTATTGAGAGAACTTATCACATGCTCTGATAAAAATGAACTATTGCTAGAATTCTATTTGTTATATTTTTAGCCATTTGCTTACATTATTCTGCTTTCTCACTCATCATCAGGGAAATGTAAATCAAAACCACATCGATATACCACCTAACCCCTGTAAGAATGGCCATCATTAATAAAACAAACAACAACAGATGCTGGTGAGGATGTGGAGAAAAAGGAACACTTCTACACTGCTGGTGGGAATGCAAACTCTTTGTAGACAGCGTGGTGATTTCTGAAAGAACTAGAAATTGACCTTTCATATGACCCAGCAATTCCCCTATTGGGAATATACCCAGAGGAACTCAAATTATTCTACAAAAAAGTTACCTGCACTCGTATGTTTGTTGCAGCTCTATTCACAAAAGCAAAAACATGGAACCAACCATGTTGCCCATTGAAGCTGGACTGGATTAAAAAATGTGGTACATATACACAATGGAATATTATGCAGCCATAAAGAAGGGAAAATATATGGACTTTGCAGCATCTGAAACTCAGATACTTCTCTGTAAGAGGATGGTTTGCTCTCTAACTTCAGAATTACTTTGAGGATTATGGGTTATGTATATAAAATGAACATTTTCTTAATGGTTTTTTAAAAGATGTGCCATCTAAAACTCATTACAATCATTGGTGTTTTTTCTCCAGTTCAAGAGATACAGTGGGAGTGTTACCATCCTTTTTTGGTGTACTATGGATCTCTATATAGAGTTTGCATTTTATCAGTCATGTTACCTATGTCCTGTTCTGACAGGAATTATTATTAGCCTGGTTTTCCCATACTTTCTTGTGTGCATGACTTTTAAAGAAACTCTATTTCAGGACTTCATGCTTATTTATCTATGTTTCTATCTTACTAATAACTACCTTTTTTTGAGTTGGAGTCTCACTCTCCCAGACTGGAGTGTAGTGGCCGCTCCCGGCCACCACAGCCTCGACCTGCTGGGCTCCGGCGATCCTTCCACCTCAACCTTCCAGGTAGCCGGAACTACAGGGGCACGCTACCATGCCCGGCTCATTTTTGATTTATTGTAGAGATGAGGTCTCGCCAAGTTGCCCAGGCGCGTCTCAAACCCGCGGACTCAGACATTCCACTCACCTCAGCCTCCCAAAGGCACGGGATTACAGGCTGAGCCACTGAGCCCGGCTTAATAACTACCTTTTAAGTACTGATTTATTATTGCAGCCTATCTTCTTTCTGACATTGTAATATTACCATTCAAATATCCATGAGTTTTATTTTGGGGAAAAAATGGACCTAGTAAGTGATATGGCCCTGAGGTCTTTGTTAACAATATCCTTCATGGTGGATACCAGTTAACTTTATTAGACAACTATGACTTTTTTCAGGGTAACCGACAAATGGAGATTTATAATAAATTTTTCTAAAATAAAGCCAAATTGAACCTAGAAAACAAAAGCAATGCTATTTATGTGTTTTCATTAAATTGGTATAGTGTCTTGTTTAAAATATATTTTTCTGTACATGTAATAGACTAATTTCTTTAACAATTTTTCAAAATTTTCTCATAAAAATAAAGAAAAATTAGGAGACTGAGAAAAGTCATTGTTTGATTTTGGCTTTGTCCTATCACTATAACTAGTAATTAAATATTTATGTGACAAAAAATATTATGTTTCTTCATGGGTTTTCTTCTGAGCTACAGATGGCATTAATCCACCTTTATTGTTCTCCACTTTCTCTGTTTTAAATTCGTACATACAAGTTCTTGTCATATCAGTGATATCCCAGGCTTTTGTACTTGCTTTAATTTAATGAAATTGTGGCATATCAGTCTGACATTACTTCCACTAAGGGAAGCATGCCGCCGATATTGAGTGGAATGTCACTTTCAGTGAGATTTATCAACTTCATTTTAAATTCAATATTAAGAGCCATTTTCTCTTCCTTATCTGATGGCATTGGTTCTTAATGTTAATTAGTATTTTTCTAGTATGATTTGCCAAGAAGCTAAAATCAGACCCAAAATAATGGAATACAAGAGTTCATAGGATATGATCTCAAAATATCAGAATTTGTCACACAATTAATAGGTGTGAATGCTGCACTATGTTGTGAGTAGTCAGGGACTTAGTTAGCTTGGTTTGAATTATATTGCCAGTAGAGATTCAGAGATACTTTGTGAGTACTTTAAGCTGGGCCTTATTAAAATTAATATATTTAATTTTTAGAATGTTTATTTCTTTATACAAAAGGTGTGTCTATTGAAAGAGGGAGCAGGAACACAGTATTTTAGATTTCTGTTAGGTAACTTAAAGCTTGTATGCTTTGCAACAGTATTTGACACCTTTGCTTTTTTTTTTGAGTTGGAGTCTCACTCTGTCACCCAGGCTGGAGTACAGTGGCACACTCATGGCCACCCCAGCATTGATCTGCTGGGCTCAGGTGATCCTTCTGCCCCAGCCTTCCAAGTAGCCGAAACTACAGGCACACGCTAAAACACACAGCTACTTTTTTATTTATTGTAGAGACGAGGTCTCGCCAAGTTGTCTGGGCTGGTTTTGAACCTGTGGGGTCAAGCAAGCCACTTGCCTCGGCCTCCCGAAGTGCTGGGATTACAGGCTGAGCCACCAAGTCCGTCCAACACTTCTGCTTTAAGGTACTAAACCAGGAAACAGTGAGCTATCTGGTGAGATCTAAAGTTGTAACTCTTGTAATTGCTTGTGTAAGTACGATGTATATATGCATTTAAAGTCTTATGTCCAGCAAAAGGGAAAGCTCTAATTTATACTTAAAAAAATAAATAACATCCATGCTTTCTTTTTAGTCTGCTAAAATGCTAATATATATCTTCTAAATCATAGAAAATGGGAAACATTTATCTTATATGGTTTTAGTTTTACAGTTTTAGTTTTTATGACTTTTTTATTTCTTTGAAAATTAGGTACAGTAAAACCTTGACCGTCTGGAAATTAGGTAACTTCTGGTAGTAAAGAATACCTGAAATGAGTTCACACTGAATAAAGAAAACCCATTTTTACCTTAGATATAAAAACACAACTTTTATTTGAATGGTCTGTGGCATGTATAATTTCAAATTTCATCAGAAGGAAGCATTTCTCAATAAAAGAATACCTTACAATATTCAGAATGAGATGCCACATTTCACTTTTCCCAGAACAAGAAATTAATATAAATGAGTTAGAGAGGTGGTTTGAAGTTAATAATAAAGAATAATCAATTGACTTCACTTTTGTAATAATTGCTGACTGGATTTTTCTGAAAACTCTTCTGTTTTAAAATATATAGATGCTCTCTATACATTATAAAAAAACCCAAAACACTTTTAAATACTTAACTGAGCTACCAAGAAAGTTACTGTATGGAGTCAGGCAGCTGCACCCAATGAATTGCCCTGCTGGTTCTGCAGATTGATGTGGAGCTGGTGGCACCCCTTATCCAGTGGAAGAGACTACGGGTTCAGCTTCCTGCAGGGTGTCAGGTGGTAACAGCTGACATTCCAGTCATGCAGCTCCCTGAGCACTTGGCAACAAGCTCCAACTCTTCATCTTCTTTTGGAAGGCCAGTTTCGATTTACTGTAAATGTAGGGAGTATTAACAGGTGGGATTCCTTTCCTGTCTTAGGGCCATCACGCGCTTTATCATTGTAATTTCCTTCTTGTATCAACCTTCTTGGTCCAACTGCACCTTGATCCCCCAGAGTTTACAGGGAGCCAATCATGTCCCTTATCCTGTTGTTGGCCCATCTGTTTGTACCCGTTGCTGAACAGTAGCTGTCAATAGAAAGTGCCATTTTGCTCAACAGTAGGAAAATCTCATAGGGAAAAGCACAGGAGGAGTTGAAACTCAAGTGCTAAATGCTTGTGGAAGGCAAGGCTGTCTACATGATGATATGATCTAGAAGCCTAGAGGTTAGAGTTGTGGAGGGTCAGGACAAAAGACTGTGGATCCATTCTGGGATGGTTGGGCTTAAGACCTTTGCCTAAAAGCATTTCAGAGTGGGCTGAGATAAAAGCTAATAGCCTTTAGAGAAAGAAAATATGGAAAATATGGGTTTGCTTTGGTTACAGGTGAGGGACGGGGATGAAGCTTCCCTGGGAGTATGTAGTCATAGTCATACCCTCATGTGATTTAGGGTTATAATTTCCTTCTTGGTTCAGGAGACTTTAAATTGAGGAACTCAGTTGATATAGTACTAGGTTGAGAGCAAACCAAATCGAGAAAGAAGCAAACTCAGGTTCTGTTTGGAAGAACCACCCTCAACTGAGGTTCCTCACAATCTTCACAGATTAAGGTCAGTCAAATACATAGTCCTGTTCTTAAATTGCACATAATTCAAGAAAATGAGCAGACATGAGAGTACTAGCTTTCTGTTGTTGTACAGCAAATCTCCAATAAAACTTAACCATATAAACAACACTCACTTTTTATCTTAGTATCTGTAGGTTTGAAGTCTGTGCTTGGATTTGCTATATCCTTTGCCTAGAGTCTCATTGGCTGAAATCAAAATGTCAGCTGAGACTGTGATCTCATCTGAGACCTGCTCACTTGTTGACAAAAATTCAGTTCCTTGCACATATAGCTCTGAAATCCCCATTTTCTTCTGAGAGTCAGTGAAGAACCATTCTTAGCTTCTACAGGCTGTCTTAGCTCCTTGCCTCATGGCCCTTTCCTAAGCAGTTCACAGTATGACTGTTATAAAATGAAAGGCCTGAAGAGAAAACCCAATGTGAAATATAGACCAAAAGATGGAAAGTATATTAGACAGATTATGAGGCACAAAACTCAAATGGGAAACTGTTAACAATGTCAAATTAGAGTTCCAGGGAGAAGAAAATAAAAAATGAGCAGGAGGCATAATTCAAAGAGACAGTGGCTTATACTTTTGCATTTTGATGGTAGTTCAACAAATACAAAGCAATATATATATGTATTGGTAACATTTTGGAAGCTCAAAACAAAGAGATTTTAAAATTAGCCAAAGAGAAACATGATATCTACAATGGAATAAAATTTTAATAGTAACAGTGGAAATGAAATGATACTAGAGTAATACCAATAAAGTACCAAAAGAAAATAACTGTTATCTTAGGATTTATGCTAGCTAAAGTACCATTAAAGAATGAAAAAAATAAAGACATTTTCAAACTTACCAAAGCTCAGAATGTTTTGTATCAGTGCACCTTTACTTAAGTAACACCAAATAGGAATATATTCTTTGAAGAAGGAAAAGTGAACCAGAAGGGAGGTCTGAGTAAAAGTAAAAATACTGAGCTAATAAATTGGTAAAAATGTGAGTAAATTTAAGCAAAACTGAGTGTATTTTATAATTGTAGTGATGGTGATGGTGGTGATGATAATTATTTGGGGAGTTGAAATAAAATATTGATGTATTTAGTAACAGTATTATATGAGCGAAGAGAAAGTGATTGGTTTGAAAGTATTCTGAAGTTTTTGCTTTGTTTTGTTTTGGGAAAAGTGTTGTACATTTTAGTACCTTTAGATGTAAGTGTGCATTTACATTTTTAGAAAACCAAAAGAAGAATAGAAATAGAGAAAATAAGATCAGAAACAGTACAGGCAAAAAAATGTAATTAAATAGAACAATGAGAAGGAGTGAAGGTGAAATATAGAAAAAGCAGGACAGAAAGAAAGTACAGGACATAAATAATTATGTTATTTATCACTATAAATTTAAATAAACTAACCTTAACAGTTTAAAATAGAGAGCATAATGTTAGGATAAAAAGAAACATGACTACAGACAGAAAACATAGTGATATTAAAGAACTGAAAATAAAAGGATTACCAGGCAACTGCTAACTTAAGGAAAGTCTGTATAGTTATATTAATATTAGACAAAATAGACTGAAGGCATGAGCATTATCAATCATAAACAGGCCAACTAATGGTAAAAGGTTTATCTCATCAGGAAGAGAAAATATATAAACCAAATAATCTACTGGGAAAATATATATTTTAAAATGTATACA
>NW_007232027.1:0-19472 GCF_000164805.1 Carlito syrichta
AATGAAACGTCATTGTACACCTAACCCTTAACTGTACCCCACAAAACCATAATAAAAAATGCTGATTAATGAAAAAAAAAACAAACTGCAAGTCTTCATGCTGTCTCTTCATTCTCCCCCACTAACATAATTGTTCTTTCATAAACCATTCAATTACATATTTGTGCTAGCACAGAACCTGTTTATGCTACTCATTATTCATACTCATTCTACCCTTCCTTGGTCCATTATCTAAAGGCAATGCTCTTATTAATGAGGGTATGTAATTTTTTGCTTTTCCTTCACTAGCAGCTACCACTTCCCATGCCTTTCATCATCAGAATGCCTAAAGCTTACTTCACCTATTTGGGTTCCGGACTGCCTCATTATAAATGTCCAGCTTCCCACACCCACCACAGTGCTGCAAGAACCTGCAAACCACCAACCTGGGAACAGCTGAAGGTGCTGCAGAGGACTTGGTTCGGTTTCAAATTACTTCTCTTACTCTCTCTACTGTTTTTATTGCTATACTGGCTATTATAGCAGGCCAGGTGGGTTGTATTTATTAAAAAAAAATCTTCTTGGTCTTATATCCCAATGCCTCAAGTGTTTCAGCCTGTTTCATGGGATACTAAGATTATTACTGCTTTTACTAATCATTCCTCTTTATTAAAAGGCCCCACTATTTTTTCATTGTGGGTCAAAACTGTAATCAATCATAATTATTCTTTTTAGGTTGTTCTAGTTCTCTTCCAATATGTTTTAGTTTACCTAAAAAATCAAACTACTTGCATAAATTATAAATTAACTAATTGTCTTACTTTTTCTAATTCATATAGAGAATTTATGATTCTTAAACCGCCTTCTTATTTAATGGTTCCTGTAAATCTTCCATCTCTTTGATATGATGTATATAGTTTAGTGTTTAGATATGAGGTTAACTCACTGTTGTCATGACCACAAAGATTTATAGCAACTTTGATTTTAGAAATTACAGCTTTAACAACTATAGCTATTTCAGTTTCAGTTTCAGCAATAACCTTAGCTAAAGAAGTACATACTGCTACATTTACAGATCAATTATCCAAAAATGTCTCACTAGCTTTAGCTGCTCAAGAAATTATTGACCAAAAATTAGAAAGTAAAGTTAATGCATTAGAAGAGGCTATCTTGGTTATAGGACAGGAACTTGTAACCTTGAAAATTAAATTGGCCTTGAGATGTCATTCAGAGTTTGAATGGATTTGTGTCACACCTCTCCAAGTGAACAGGTCTATTCATACCTGGGATAGAATTAAAAATCGTATCTCCAGAATTTGGAACCATTCCAACATAAGTTTGGATCTTTCCACACTTCATCAGGGACTACAAGACATTAGTTCTGCTGAAAAACAATTTGAGTCCACCCAATTGGCTCAGTCAATCTTTAACAATTTATCTTCATTTGTCAATCAAAAATCATTATTATCTATATTAATCAATGTGGGACTTTGTGGAGGAATAATCTTGCTACTATTATGTTTACTTCCAGTACTCTTCAAATCATTGAAAAATAACATCTCTCGACTAAGCATGGAATTTCACGACTTTGTATTAAAAAACAAAAAAGGGGGAGATGTTGGGAGCCAGCCTTGGAGGTCCACCTGATTGACAGGGTCCTGGTGGGCCGAAGACCCCAGGCCACAGGGTGAGCCTGGGAAGCTGAGGCCCTTCTGTCTTCCACCTTTGCTGTTTGGTACCGCTGAAGAATTCTGTGCAGTCGTGGAAGAAGAAAATGGCATGTTTATGTGAAGTACTCACAGCTAACCTGGAAATGTCATGGTTTATTTTTCCATTTCTCACTATGCTGTTTGGCCTTTTCTAACATATGCAAAGATTAAACTCTGAAGCACATCAAGAATGCTTTCTTTCACTTGGTTATAAGTTACTAGATATTGCTTGAGTAAAAATGATATAAGCATATTCACTCATTTGATTTAGGAGTATGTACTTTAGTGTTAGACATAAGGTTTTTTAGAAGCACAAGTTTATAATAAGTCCATTATGAATTCATTATAAGTTCTAACACTTATCTAGTAGTTATGTAGGTGATTTATAACACTGTTTTCACTGATTTAGGATAAGGATTAATCGTTAAGGTTTTTACTTAATTCAATAGTTAAAACTCTAAGTTAGCATTTATAGAGTAGGTTTTCACTGAACTCATAATATAATAATCAGACACTTTTATGACAGATCAACTAAAAGCAGAAAGCAACCTTGAGGGGCCTGGGAAACATTACTAAAGGCTTCTTTTGAGTTATCTTTAGAAACAAGCACTGCAGGATAAGAGAAAAGTAACAAAGACATCTGGACAAGGGAGGTGATCACAAGACCCTGAAGGACATAAAAGCCTAAGATGGGAAAACTCCTGACACATGAAGGAATGAACGCTTAGAAACTTTCTTGAGACATCTCAAGGACTGTAACTCGGGACGTTGGACTAAAAGTATCATTGTTGGCTTTATGAATAAGACTCGTCTGAATGTTTATAGGGATCTTGGTTTATTTGTTGCTAAGACCACTAGATGGTAACTTTTAGAAGATATGTACATGAAGAAATTTTCTTTGCCTTGCCCCTTTACAAATGGTATAAAAGCTCTGTGTTAACTAACATTAAATTGTCATCTGTTCAGGAAGCAGGTGTCTGAGTATATCATCTTCGTCCTTCACCTATCCATCTCTCCTTCAGGAAATCTCATGACCCCTGCAGGGTGGGACCCCCGCAGTGAAGTCCATATTTTTGTCCTTCTTTATGGTTACATAATGTTTCATCATATATATGCACTACATCTTTTTTATCCAGTCTTCTTACAATGGGCAACACAGTGGTTTCCTAATTTTTGAGATTGTAAATAGTGTTGCAATACACATATATATGCAAGTATCTGTTTGTAGAATGATTTGAGTTCCTCCAGGTAAATTCCCAGAAAGGGGATTGCTAGGTAGTATGGAAGGCCAATCTTTAGATCTTTTAGAATTTATCACTCTGTTGTCCACAGAGGCTATACTAATTTACACTCCCACAAACAGTGTAGAAATATTTTCTTTTCTCAGCATCCTTTCCAGGATTTGTTGTATTTTGAGTTATTAATGATGGTCGTTACTGACTGGAGTTAGGTGGTATCTCAGTGTGGTTTTGATTGACATTTCTTCAATGATTAGTGAGGCTAAGCATTTTTTTATGTGTTTGTTGGCTGCTTGTATGTCTTCTTTTGAGAAATATCTTTGTATCTTTTGCCCACTTTTTAATAGGGCTGTTTTGTTTTCTTTTTTTTTTTTTCATTTTGGCACATTTCAGTTCCTTGTAGATCCTGAATGTTAGGCCTTTGTCAGATACACAATAGGCAAATATTTTTTCCCATTCTATGGGCTCTCACCCCACTATGTTGAGAGTTTCTTTTGCTTTGCAGAAGCTTTTCAGTTTGATGAGGTTCTACTTGTCTATCTTCTCTCTTATGGCATGGGCTTTTGGGGTTTGATCAGGAATTGGTTGCCTATTCCAATTACTGAAAGAATGTCTCTTAAATTTTCTAAGATTTTTATAGCTTGAGGTTGTATGTTTAGGTCTTTGATCCATTTAGAGTTAATTTTTGCATATGATGATAGGTAGGACTCCAGTTCCATTCTTCTGCCTGTGGCCAGCCAGCTTTCCCAGCACCATTTACTGAATAGGTTTTCTTCTCTCCAGTGGTTGTTGATGGAGCTTTGTCAAAGATGAATTGGTTGAGAAATTGAGGTTTTGCCTCTGGAATCTCTATCCTGTTCCATTGATCTATACATCTGTTCTTGCACCAACACCAGGCTGTTTTGATTATTGTAACCTTATAATTAAGTTTAAAGTCTAGAAGTGTGATACCTCCCACATTGTTTCTTTTGCTGAGGACTTTTTTTGTCTATTCGTGGTAGTTTATGTTTCCATTTGAAATGTCTGTATTGTCATTTCCCAGTCTGAAAAGAATGATGTTGGTAATTTAATGGGTATTACATCAAATCGGTAGATTGCTTTGGGTAGGATGGACATCTTAACAATGTTGTTTCTTCCAATCTGTGAGCATGGTATACTTTCCCATTTGTTTCTGTTGTCTTTGATTTCTCTGAGCAGTGTTTTAAAGTTTTCATTGTCAATGTCTTTCACTTCTCTGCTTAGAAAGATGCCAAGGTATTTTTCTATTTTATGACTATTGTAAATGGAATTGTGCTTTTTATTTGGTTCTCTGCCCGTTGATTGTTGGTGCATAAAAATGTGACTGTGTTTGCACATTGATTTTGTTCCCTGAGACTTTGTCAAAGTTCTTTATCAGTGCAAGGAGATCTTTGACAGGTTCTCTTGGGATTAAAAGTATAGGATCATGTCATCAGAAAAGAGAGATGACTTAAATTCCTCTTTTCTATTTGGATACCCCTGATTCCCTTCTCTTGTCTGACTGCGCTATTAATAGGACTTCTAACACTATGCTGATTAGGAGAGGTGAGAGTGGGCAGCCTTGTCTTATTCTAGTTTTCAGGGGAAATGCTTTCAATTTCTGTTCATTTAGCAATATGTTGGCTGTGGGTTTACCATAAATAGCTCTTAATATTTTGAGGTATGTTCCCTCTATGCTCAGGTGTTCAAGGGCTATTATCAAGAAGGGATGCTGGATTTTCTCGAAAGCTTTTTTCTACATCTAATGATAAAATCATGTGGTTCTTGTTTTTACAACTGTTGATGTGTTGAATTACGTTTATGATCTTGTGGATGTTGAACCAACCCTTCATCCTGAGGATGAAGCCTAGTTGGTTGTGGTGGATAATTTTTGAGATGTGTTGTTGGATCTGATTTGCTAGAATCTTGTTGCGAATTTTTGCATCTATGTTCATCAGGGGACAATGTGAACATTTTACTATTTTGCTTCAGCTCCTTTTTAAAATAAAAGCCTTAAGACATTCAGATAGTACACTTTCACTCATTTACATTATACAATTTATGATTTTTAGAGAATTTGCAACTATCACCTATTAAGTACACCCATAGAATTTGCAGCCATTACCACAATACATTTTAGAACATTTTCTCACCTCAACTACAAACCCTATACTCTTTAGTTATCGCCTCGCTCCCCCATTGATGCCCAGTCCGAAACAACTGCTGCTTTACTTCGACATAGTTTTCCATGTGAAAAGAATCATAATATTTTGGTTTTTCATGTCTTTTTTCTTTCACTTAGAATAATATTTCCACAGTTCATCTGCGTTTTGGCATGTGTAATTACATCAAAAATTTTAATTACTGAATAATATTCCATTGGGTGGATTTACTAAAATCTGTTAATCCATTCATCAGTTGATGGACATGCGCTGTTTTCACGTTTTGACTATTATGAGTAATACCTCTAAGAACATTTGTGTACAAGGTTTTGTGGGGATGTATGATTGTACTTTTCATGGCTATATACCAAAAAGTATAATTGTTGTGTTATGTGGAAACTTTATGCTTAACCGTTTCAGAAGGTGCCAGACCATTTTTAATGCAGATGCACCATTGTATATATCCTCTGTCCACGTATAGGGATTCCCATTTCTCTCTATATTCCAGCCGGTATTTGCTGTCATCTGTCATTTCTATAATAGTGATTCCATTGGTTCTGAAGTTGCATCTCATTATAGTTTTGGATTGTATTTCCCTTATGTTAAGCATTTTTTCATGTGCTTATGGGCCACTTGTATATCTTCCTTGGAACAATGTGTATTCAGCCTTTGCTCATTTTAAGCGGCTTTGTCTTTTATTATTGAGTTATAAAAATTCTTTATGTATCCTAGATAAACATCCTTCCAAGATATAATTTGCAAAAATATTCTCCCATTCCCTGGTCTGTCCTTTACTTTTGTGATAGCACTCTTTGAAACACAGAAGTTTTGACTTTTCTCAATTTATTTATTTATTTTTATTTTCCTTCTTGTGCTTTTGGTGTGATATCTAAGAAACCATTAACTAATTTAAGATTATAAAGATCTATTCCTATGCTTCCTCCTTTTTAAAAAGCCATCTTGACCCTTTCTAAGTGTACAGTTCAGTAATGTTAAGTATACTCACATTGTTGTGCAATCGATTTTTAGAAATTTTTCATATTTTAAAACTAAAATTATATACACATTAGACACCAATTTTCTTCCAGCCATCGCTTGGCTATCGCCTTTCTACTTTTTATTTCCACATGAATGTCTGTATTGTTGTTTCCAGGTATGAGAAGGATGATATTTGTAATTTAATGAGTAAACCATTGAATCTGTAGATTGCCTTTGGTAGGATAAACATCTTAACAATGTCGATTCTTCCAGTACATGAGCATGGAATATTTTTTCAGTTGTTTTGTGTCATTTTTGATTTTTTGGGAAGTGTTTTGTAATTTTAATTGTAAAGATCTTTCACTTCTCTGGTTTGAAGATGCCAAGATATGTCATACTATTTTTGTGGCAATTGTGAATGGGGTTGTGTTTTTTATTTGTTTCTCTGCCTGTTTGTTGTTGATGTATAAGAATGTGACTGACCTTTACATGTTTATTTTGTACCATGAGACTTTGCCAAAGTCCTTTATCAGTGCAAGGAGGTTTTTGACAGATTCTTTTGGATTTTCATGGTATAGTATCATATTATTTGCAAAGAGGGGTAACTTGACTTCTTTTCCTATTTGGATGGCCCTGATTTATTTCTCTTGTTCAATTGATATAGCTAGGGTTTCCAACAATATGTTGAACAGAAGGGTTAAGAGTGGACAATCTTATATTATTCCAGTTTTCAGGGGAAATGCTTCCAATTTCTATCTATTTACAATACATTGGCTATGGGATTATCACAGCTCTTACTATTTAGCAGCATGTTCCATCAATGCCTAGGTGTTTGAGGGTTCTTATCAAGAAGGGATGCTGGATTTTATTGAAAACTTTTTCTGCATTTAATGATATAATCATGTTTCTTGTTTTAGCATATGTTGATGTATTTAGTGATATTTTTGGTTTACAGATGTTGAAACAGCCCTGCAGCTCAGGAATGAAGCCTACTTGGTCATGGTGGATGATTTTTGAGATGTGTTCTTTGATCCAGATTACTGGAATCTTGTTGAGAATTTTTGCATCTATTTCATCAGGGATATTGACCTGAAATTCTCTTTCTTTGTTGGATATTTACCCAGTTTGGATATCAGTGTGATATTAGCTTCATGAAATGATTTGGAAAGAGTTCTGTCTTTCTTGATTGCCAGGAACACTTTCAATAGGATTAGTATCAGCTCCTCCTTGAGTGGTTTTTACAATTCTGCTGGAAAGTCAACTGGTCCAGGGCTTTTTTTGTAGGTAGTTTTCGTAGGATATAGTCAACTTCCTGAGTTGTTATTGGCCTATTTAGGATCTTGGTTTCTTCTTGTTTTAACCTTGAGAGGTTGTGATATTAGAAAGTCCTCCATTTCATTTAGGTTATTGGGTTTGTTTCTATATGGGTGTGCATAGTAATCTTTGATAATCTTTTGTATTTCAGATCAGTTGTGACTTGATCTTTTGCATCTGATTGTGTTTATTTTGGCATTTCTCTCTTTCTCTTGGTCTTTATGTCTAGAGTTCCATCAATCTTGTTTATCTTTTAAAGAACCAGCTTTTTGTTTCATTGATTTTTTTCTATGACATATTTGTCTTCTGTGTCCCATATCTGAGTTTTTACTTTGGAGATCCAGATTCTTCTACTGAAGCTAGGGTTTTGGTGGACTTGTCTTTTCAGCTCCCTTAGGTGATTTGTTAGGCTGTCAGCTTATCCTTTTTCTATTTTTTGATGTGTGTTTGTAGAGATAAATTCCCATCTTAGTACAGTTTTCATGGCATCTCAGTAGTTTTGGTAAGATGTTTCATTTTCATTTGTTTCCAGGAATCTTTTCATTTCTTTTGATTTCTGTGTTGACCCAGGAGTTGTTCAGCATCATGCTGTTTAGTGTCCAAATGCTTGTGGTTTTGGGGGGAAATTTGTTGGTGGTGATATTTATTTTTATTCCACTGCAGTCTGAGAAGGTGCATGGCAGGATTTAAAACCTTGTGAGATATATTTATACTTAATTTATGGCCAAGGATTGGTTGATCTTGGAGTACATTCCATGTGGTGAAGAGTAGAATATATATTATGTGGTTGTTGGGTAGAGTGTTTTGTAAGTATCTACTAAGTCCATTCAGTCAAGCACCAAGTTGAGGTTCCAGATCTCTTTGTTGATTTTTTGCCTCAATAATCTATCTAGGGATGTTATTAAGGTATTGAAATCGTCAACTGTGATAGTGTTAGAGTCATTTTTTAAAAAAAATTTATTCACAAACTGCTTTACACAAGCTGGTACTCCTGTGTTGGGTGCATATATGATTGGGATGGATATTTATTGTTGATCGATTGAAACTTTTATCATTATGTGGTATCCTTCCTTATCTTTTTAAATTTTTGAAAGCTAAAAGGTTATTTTGTCTGATATTAAGATGATGACTCCTGCCTTCTTTTGTGATCTGTTCAACTAAAAATTTGTTTTCCCTCATCTAACTTTGAATTTGTGGGTATCCTTTGAGGTGAGATGAGTTTCTTGGAAGCAGCAAATTACTGGATCATATGTTTTTATCCATTGTGCCATCCTATATCTTTTTTTTTAACTTTAAAAATTTTTTTGTTTTAAAATTGTGAGGTACATTTCAGGGTTAGGTATACAAATATTCACTGTGCAAGTACCCTTGTTGATGAGGTGTGCCCTCCCTTCCCCATGCAGATTTCCACTACTGACAGTCCCACCTCCCCATCCCCACCTCTCAGCAGTTTACCACTACAGTCAATACTTTTTCTTATAGTATTACAATAGTTGTTCAAGGTCCATCTATGAGTGAGAACATGTAATATTCAGTTATTTGTTTCTATGAAAGATCACTCAGTATTATAGACTTTAATTCCCTCCAGGTTGCTGCAAAGTTCATGATTTTTTTTCTTCTTTATGGCTGCATAATATTCTACCATGTATATGTACCACATTTTTTTTATCCAATCGTCTTTTGGCAGGAAACACAGTTCGTTCCATGTTCTTGCTACTGTGAACAATGCTGTGATAAACATATGTGTGCAGGTATCTTTTTTATAGAGTGATTAGAATTCTTTGGGGTATATTCCCAGTAGGGGAATTGCAGGGTAATATGGAAGGTCAATTTTTAGACCTTTTAGGTATCGCTACACTATTTTCCACAGAGGCTGTACTAGTTTGCACTCCCACCAACAGTGTAGAAGTGTTCCATTTTTGCCACATCCTCTCCAGCATCTGTTATCTTTTGAGTTATTGATGATGACAGTTCTGACTGGAGTTAGGTGGTATCTCAGTGTAGTTTTAATTTGCATCTCCTTGATGACTAGTGAAGCTGAACATTTTTTCATATATCTGTTGACTGCTCATATGTGTTCTTTTGAGAAGTGTCAATTCATATCTTTTGCTCATTTTGTAATGGGGCTGTTTGTTTTTTTTTTCTTTTCTACACGTTTGAGTTCTTTGTATATCCTTGATGTTAGGCCTTTGTCAGACATGGAGTTGGCAAATATTTTTTCCCAGGCTGTGGACTGTCTCCCTGCTCTCTTGATGGTTTCTTTGGCTTTGCAGAAGCTTGTCCATTTGATAAGGTCCCACTTGTCTATGTTATGACCTGGGCACTTTGGGTTTTGATCAGGAGTTGGTTGCCAGTTCCAATTTCCATAAGAGTGTCTCCTGCATTTTCTAAGGTTCTTATAGTTTGAGATTTCACGTTTAGGTCTCTGATCAATTTAGAGTTGATTTTGTGTATGGGGATAGGTAGGGGTCTTATTTCAATCTTCTGCATGTGGTCAGTTTTCCCAGCACCATTTACTGAAAAAGTTTTCTTCTCCCCAGTGGTGGATAGTGGAGGCTTTTCTAAGATGAGTTGGTTGTGAAATTGAGGTTTTGCTTCTGGAATCTCAATTCTATTCCATTGGTCTATATGTTTGTTCTTCTACCAATACTAGGCTGTTTTTATTTTTTATTTTATTTATTTATTTTTTTGAGCTGGGTGGGATGGCTGTTTTATTGTTGCAGTTTTATAGTAGAGTTTAAAGTCTGGGAGTGTGATACCTCCCGCTTTGGTTTTTGTTTTGTTTTGTTTTTCTTGCTGAGGATTGTTTTGTCTATTCGTGGTTGTTTATGTTTCCATATAAATTCCTGTATTGTTTTTCCACGTCTGAGAAGAATGTTGCTGGTAGTTTGATGGGTATTGCATTAAATCTGTAGATTGCCTTAGGTAAGATGGACATCTTAACAATGTTGATTCTTCCAATACATGAGCATGGGACATTTTTCCACTTGTTTATGTCTTCTTTGATTTCTTCAAGCAGTGTTTTTTTTTTAATTTTAATTTTTATTGTAAAAATGTGGGGTACCTTTAAGGTTTAGGTATACAAACATTGATCATGCAGATACCCTTGTTGATGACTGAGCAGTGTTTTGTTGTTTTCATTGTAAAGGTCTTTCACATCTCTGATTAGGAAGATGCCAAGGTATTTCACTTTTTTGTGGCTATTGTGAATGGAATTGTGCTTTTTATTTGGGTTTCCGTTTGTTTATTATTGGTGTAGAGTTATGCAATTGTCTTTTGCACATTTATTTTATACCCTGAGACTTTGCCAAACTCCTTCATCAGTGCATGGAGGTTTTTGACCAATTCTCCTGGGTTTTCAAGTTATAGAATCATGTTGTCTCAAAGAGAGAAAACTTGACTTCCTCTTTTCCTATTTGGATACCTCTGATCACCTTCTCTTCTCTGATTGCTTTAGCTAAGACTTCCAAAACTATGTTGAACAGCAGGGGTGAGAGTGGGGATCCTTGTCTTGTTCCAGTTTTCAGGGAAAATGATTCCAATTTCTGTCTGTTTAGGAGTATGCTGGCTGTGGGTTTCTCGTAGATGGCTTTTACTATTTTGAGGTATGTTCCATTAATGTCTACAAGTTCAAGGTTTTTATCAAGAAGGGGTGCTGAATTTTATCAAAAACTTTTTCTGCATCTAATTATAATCATGAGGTTTTTGTTTTTATGTCTGTTGAAGTATTTAATTACAATTATGATTCTACGAATGTAGAACCAGGCTTTCATCCTGGAGATAAAGCCTACTCGGTCGTGGTAGATGATTTGAGAGTTTTAGCATCTATGTTTATCAAAAATATTGGCCTGTAGCTCTCTTTCCTTGTTGCGTCTTTACCTGGCTTGGGTACCAATGTGATGTTAGCTTCATAAAATGATTTGGGAGGAGTTCCATCTACCTCAATCACTTGGAATACTTTCAGTAGGATTGGTACCAGTTCCTCCTTGTATGTCTTGTAGTATTCTGCTGGAAAGCCATCTGGTCCAGGGTTTTTATTGTAGGTAGTTTTCTTATGACATAGTCAATTTCTTTTATTGTTGTTCGTCTATTTAGGGTCTCAATTTCCTTTTGTTTCAACCTAGGGAAGTTGTGTGATGTCAGAAAGCCCTGCATTTCCTTTAGATTTTCAAGTTTGTTTCCATACAAGTGTACATAGTAGTCTCTGATAATCTTTTGTCTTTCTTCAGGGTCAGAAGTGACTTCAACTTTTGTATTTCT
The DNA here is from genome assembly GCF_000164805.1 of Carlito syrichta. Taxonomy (NCBI): domain Eukaryota; kingdom Metazoa; phylum Chordata; class Mammalia; order Primates; family Tarsiidae; genus Carlito; species Carlito syrichta. The sequence goes on from NW_007232027.1 coordinate 11,638, forward strand.
GATTGTGTTTATTTGGGCTTTTTCTTTCTTTTTCATGGTCAGTCTAGCTAGGGTACCACCAATCTTGTTTATCCTTTCAAAGAACCAGCTTTTTGTTTCATTGATTTTTTTCTTTTTTTGTATTAACTTTTTTGTTTGTTTGTTTGCCTTCTATGTCTTGGATTTGAGCTTTTATTTTGGTGATCTGGATTCCTCTGCTGAAGTTAGGGTTTTGATGGTTTTGCTTTTCCAGCTCCTTAGGTGACTTGTTAGGCTGTTAACTTGTGATCTTCCCATTTTCTTCATGTGTATTTGTAGAGATATGAATTCCCCTCTTACTATTGCTTTCATGGCATCCCAGAGATTTTGGTTTCTTCATTTTCATTTGCTTCCAAGTATCTTTTAATCTCTGTTTTGATTTCCATGTTGACCCAGTAGTTGCTTAGCATCATGCTGTTTAGTGTCCGTGTCTTTGTGGATTTGGGGGGAACTTTGTTGGAGTTGATATTTATGTTTATTACACATTGGTCTGAGAAGGTGCATGGCAAAATTTCAATTTTAGGAAATTTGTTTATGCTTGATTTATGACCAAGGATGTGGTCTATCTTAGAGTACATTCTATGTGGTGATGAGTAGACTATATATTCTATGGTCATTGGGTAGAGTGTTTTGTAGGTATCAATTAAGTCCTTTTGGTCAAGAGTTACATTGAGGCTCCGGATCTACTTACTGATTTTTTGTCCTGATGATCTGTCTAGGGTTGTGAGTGGGGTGTTAAAGTCCTCAGCTATAATAGTGTTATAGTCAATATCTTTTTTAAGTTTGCCTAGAAGCTGCTTTATAAAAGTTGGTGCTCCTATGTTGGGTGCATATATGTTTAGGATGGCTATATCTTGTTGATGGATTGAACATTTCTGTATCTTTTTAATATTTTTGATAGCTTAAAGGATATTTTTTTCTGGCATTAGGATCACAACTCCAGCTTTCGTGTTTTGTTCACATGAAATTTGCTTTCCATCCTCTTACTCTGAGTCTGTTAGTGTCCTTTCTGGTGAGATGAGTCTCTTGGAGACAATATATTGTTGCCTGATGATATTTTATCCATTTTGTCATTCTATGTCTTTTCATTGGTGCATTTAGTCCTATCACATGATGCTAATTATTGAAGTATGAGAGTTTATCCCTGTCATAAGGTTCTTATAGAGCTGTTGTTGTTTCTGTTTGTTGTCTCTCTTTTGATTTTTTGGGTTGATTAATGTGTGATTTCAACTTTTTTCCTGCACTTTTTTGAAGAACATTGTCATTCCTTTTCCCTTTTCTTCTACCTTTATTGCTTTCTTAAATGTTTCTTATAGAGGTGGTCTAGAAGGAGTGTAAGATTCTAGGAAATGAATGTCTGGGAAAGATTTTACTTCTCCCTTGTTGATGAAGGGTAGCTTACCTGGGTAGGTTATTCTTGGTTGAAATTGTTTATCTTTGAAAACTTTGAAGATTCGGCTCCAAGTTCTCCTAGCCTGGAGTGTTTCTGTAGATAAATCTGCTACTATTTTTATTGGTCTACCCTGGTAGGTAGTCTGACCTTTTTCTCTCACTGCCTTTTTTATTTTTTCTTTTATACCTACTTTGTTTAGGCAAATTATCCTGTGTCTGGGAGTTGGTCTTCTCATTTGTTGTCTTGCAGGGGTTCTCTGGATATCTTGTCTTAAATTTTTGCATCACTGATCAGATGAGGGTAGTTTTCTTGAATAATTTCATGGAATGTTTGTTCCAGGGTGGTCTCTTGTCTCTTTTTCTGCCTCAAGAAGTCCAATTACTCTTAGGTTCGGCCTCTTGAAATAATCGCTCATCTTTTAAAGGTTTTGTTCAGTCTTTTAACGCTTCTTTTCTATGTTTCTGACAGTTTGGGTTAGTTCTGTATTTCGGTCCTCAAGCTCTGAGATTCTTTCTTCTGCTTGGTTAATTCTGCTTTCCATGCTTATTAGTTTGTTATTTATTTCAATCACAGTATTCTTTTTTTTTTTGGAGTTGGAGTCTCACTCTGTCGCCCAGACTCGAATGCAGTGGCTGCTCCCAGCCACCGCAGCCTCGAACTGCTGGGCTCCGGCAATCCTGCCACCTCAGCCTTCCTAGTAGCCGGAATTACAGGCATGCACCACCATGCCTGGCTGTTTTTTTGATTTATTGTAGAGATGAGGTCTTGCCAAGTTGCCCAGGAGGGTCTCGAACCCATGGGCTCAGGCAATCCACTCACCTCAGCCTCCCAAAGGCATGGGATTACAAGTTGAGCCACCGAGACTGACTCAATCACATTATTCTTTAATGCTGTTATCTCAGTTATTAACTCCTTCTTAGTTTTCCCTTGTCTCTCCTCAGTTCTATTTATTCTGTCTATTAATGTCTTGATGTATAGGTTTGTAGTATGTGACCCATCATTCTGGGAGCTCTTCATTATTTGCATTCCGAAGTCTGCTTTCTCAATGTCTGACCTCCCAGGGGTCTGTGTGAGATCCATATTCTTCTTTTGGTTTTTTCTTCATTTATGTAGATATTCCTCCCCACTTCCCTCCCTCTTCTTTTATTATGTTATTCAGGGATGGTGGGGCTGCTTTTAATTCTGTTTGCTCAATCTCCTATTCTTCCCTCTGTGAATCTTTTAGCTTTGTTCAATTATGAAGCTGGACTGTGGGTTGGGGGCTATACTTTTACACAACTTTGAGATTGAATTGAGGGGGGTGATCTGTGATTCAAGACCCATTTGCAGATCCCAGTGTCCACCGATAGATGTAAGGGTGCCCTGGAATCCCCTTTCCACTGCCTTGCAACCAGTCCATGCAGTGAGGTGTAACTCTGTTCCCTGAAAGCAAAATGCGGTAAGAAGAAGGAAACAAATGGAAGAGGGAAGGAAGGGGGAAAGAGGAAGGTGGAGCGAGAGAAAAGTAAGAAAGATGATGGACAAACATACCAACTAACAAATGAAAAGAGATGCAACGACAGAGAAGAGTAAAAAAAAAAACTAAAATTTACAGACAAACATATAAACACGCAAACCTACCAACCTCCCTATTTATATACAATTTCCCTAAACAAATAGAAGTTCTATGAAAAAAAAGAGATATCAGTAAAATAACATAAACAAGGCAAGTACAAAAACGTTATTAAAAACAGAGAGAAAAAAGAGAAAATGAAAAAAAAAATGAAACAAACAAAAATGAGCAAAACAACCAAAGAATAAAAATAAAATAAAGTAAGAACAGAAGAGGGGGGAAAGATGGCGACGGGGCAGCTTGGTCTATTAGACCCTCCACAAAGGAGAATGCAGAAGGACTCTGGCTGGCTCCCTCCCCAGGGGCTGCCGATCCCATCATTGGCAGCCTGCTCTTCACACGGAGCTTGGCCGTCACCACCGCTGAAGCATATGGCAGTCTGGGCAGCCACTGTAGCTGCAGACACCACCGCTGCTACTGCCTCTGTGGCGGCCATTGCACATCGTGTCATCAGTGCCTGAGGCGATCCATGACTTCAGACATTGAAGCCCCTGTAGGCAAGATCTGCTGAGATCACTGCCACCTCTACTGCCACCGTGATGTTCTGCCAGGTCGTGGGTCTCCTCCCACATGCCTTGAAACAGGCTCCCATCTCCAGCTTCTGTCCAGCTCCGTCCCCTCTGGGATGAGCAGCTGAGATAAAGACCATCTGGAGTGATGAGATAGCACACCTGCTGGTGATTCAAGGTAACAACACAGAAACGGGAAGACCAATCTTGATAAACAGACACAGGCCAGATCTGAGTGGTGAACTGGGCAGTGGCAAACTGAGTGGTGATCTGAACTCCCCTTCACAGCACACCAGGGGCAACTGACACAAACAGTGATTAAATTTACCAGCCTGAGAAGACAGCTAGATATCAGAGCTGAAAGGACATTGGACATAATTGAAAAGTTTCAGAGTGTACTTGATTGGTTCTGTTAATTTACTAACTTGATTCTATTTCTACTGTTTTGTTCCTTTTTTTCTTTCTTGTCTTCTCTTTTCTCCTCTCTGCAAACCATATCTTTGTATAGAGGAATAGCACACCAATAAGGAGGTTGGTTAAATTGTATGTTAGCATCATTGTATGTTTTAGGTTTTTTTTGTATGGAAGTTGGTTAGTCTATAGCCATGGCTTATTGTTTTTATCTGTTTCAGTTTAGGTCTCTCTCTTCATTTGTTGGTACACTTGTCTGTTTTCCCCCTTACTCCTCTCTCTTTCCACCCCCTTCTTCCCTCCACGGTCTGCTCCATTCTCTTCCCTCTGTTAACCTCATCTTATTTCAGGGAGTAAACCTATAACTCCACTGCATGGACAGATTCCAAGGCAGTGAGAAGTGGGTTTCAGATTATCCATACACCTGTCAACAGATACCAGGGCCTGCAGATAGATTTTGAAGCACAGCTCCCCCCTTAAGTAAATCTCAAAACTGCAAAAAGGACCACCCCAACCTACAGAGCAACTCCAGAATTGAACAAAGTAAGAGGACATACATGAAGAAAAATAGGAGATTGAACAATCAGAAGTAAAAGCAACCCCTCTACCCCGAATAACAGAATTAAAGAAGACAGTGATGTGGAGGGAAGGAAAAAGTAGAGAGGAAAAAACCACACAGATGAAGAAAAACCAAAATAAGAATATAGGTCTCACTCAGACCACTGGGAGGTCAGACACTGAGAAAACAGACTTCAGAACACAAACATTGAAGAGTTCCCAGAATGATTGGTCATATGCAACAAACCCAGACATCAAGACATTATTAGAGAGAATTAAAAAATTGAGGAGAGACAAGAGGAAAATAGGAGGGAGCTAATGTCAGAAATAACAGCAGTAAAGAATACTGTAATGGAAATAAATAACAAACTAATAAGCATGGAAAGCAGAATTAGCCAAAGAATCTCAGAACTCGAAGACCAAAACACAGAACGAACCAAACTGTCAAAAACATTCAAAAGAAGCTCAAAAGACAGAACAAAACCTTCAAGAGATGAATGATTACTTCAAGAGACCGAACCTAAGAGTAATTGGCCTTCCTGAGGCAGAGAGACAGAGGCCACACTGGAAAAAACATTTTATGAAATCATTCAAGAAAACTTCCCTCATCTCATCAGTGATGAAAAAATTCAAACACAAGAGATTCAGAGAACCCCTGCAAGACAACAAATGAGAAGACCAACTCTCAGACACATAATAATTCACCTAAACAAAGTAGTTATAAAAGAAAACATCCTAAAGGCAGCAAGAGAAAAAGGTCAGACTACCTACCAGGGAAGACCAATTATAATAGCAGCAGATTTATCTACAGAAACCCTCCAGGCTAGGAGAGCTTGGAGCCCGATCTTCAACATTCTGAAAGATAAACAATTTCAACCAAGAATAACCTACCCAGCAAAGCTAAGTTTCATCAGTGAGGGAGAATTGAAATCTTTCTCAGATATCCAATCTCTAAGACCCTACACTGCCAACAGACCACCTCTACAAGAAACACTTAAGAAAGTATTGAACACAGAAGAAAAGGAAAAAAGAACAACAAAGTTCTTCACAAACAGGCAAAAGATTAAAAACACACATGAACCAACTCTAAAACCAAAAGAAAGACAACACACAAACAGGAAGAACAACAACACTCTGTAAAAACATTATGATAGGAATCAACTCTCACATTTCAATAGTTAACTTGAATGTGAATAGACTGCACCACTGAAAAGATATAGAATTGCAAAATGGATAAAATATCACCAGGCAACAATTTATTGCCTTCAAGACACTCACCTCACTAGAAAGGACACTCACAGACTCAAAGAGGATGGGAAACAAATTTTCAGGTGAATGGAAGACAAAAGAAAGGAGGAGTTGCAATCTTAATCTCAGACAAAATACCCTTTAAGCTATCAAAAATTTAAAAAATACAGAAGGCCACTACATAATGATAAAAGTTTCAATCCATCAACAAGAAAATATCCATCCTAAACATATATGCACCCAACACAGGAGCACCAACTTTCATAAAGAAGCTCCTAGGTAAACTAAAAAAAGATATCAGCTCCAATACCATCATAGCTGGGGACTTCAATACCCCACTCACAACCATGGACATATCATCAGGCCAAAAAATCAGCAATGAGATCCGATACCTCAATGTGACTCTTGATGAAATGGACTTAATTGATACCTACAAAACCCTCCATCCGAAGACTACAGGATACACATTCTAATCTTCACTGCATGGAACGTACTCTAAGATCGACCACATACTTGGCCATAAATCAAGCATAAGCAAATTTAAAAGGACTGAAATTTTACTGTGCACCTTCTCAGAAAACAGTGGAATAAAAATAAACATTAACAACAACAGGGTCCCCCCCAAAACCCACAAAGACATGGAAACTAAACAGCATGATGCTAAACAACTACTGGGTCAATGATGAAATCAAAACAGAGATTAAAAGATACCTGGAAACAAATGAGAATGAAGAAACATCTTACCTAATTCTCTGGGATGCCATGAAATCTGTAGTAAGAGAGGAATTTATATCCCTGCAAACACACACGAAGAAAATAGAAGGACCACAAATTAATAGCCTAACAAGCCACCTAAGGAAGCTGGAAAAGCAAGACCACCAAAACCCTAATTTCAGCAGAAGCATCCAGATAACCAAAATAAAAGCCCAAATTCCAGGACATAGAAGACAAAAAGATAATTTTTTAAAAAATGAAACAAAAAAGCTGGTTCTTCAAAAGGATAAACAAGATCAATGTTCTCCTACCTAGACTGATCAAGAAAAAGAGAGAAAAAGCCCAAACAAGCACAATCAGAAACACAAAAGATGAAGTCACATCTGACCCTGAAGAAATACAAAGGATCATTAGACACTACTATGTACACTTGTATGGAAACAAATTTGAAAACTTTAAGGAAATGGAGAACTTTCTGTGATCACACAATCTGCCTAGGTTGAAACAAGAAGAAATTGAGACCCTAAATAGAACAATATCAATCAAGAAAATTGAACATCTAGGCACATGGGGAACATACCTCAAAATCTTAAAAGCCGTCTATGAGAAACCCACAGCCAGCATACTTCTAAACAGACAAAAATTGGAACCATTTCCCCTGAAAACTGGAACAAGACAAGGATGCCCACTCTCACCCCTCCTGTTCAATATAGTATTGGAAGTCCTGGTTAGAGCAATCAGAGAAGAGAAGGCAATCAGGGATATCCAAGTAGGAAAAGAGGAAGTCAAGTTATCTCTCTTTGCAGATGACATGATTGTGTACCTTGAATACCCAAGAGAATCTGTCAAAAAACTCCTTACACTGATAAAGGACTTTGGCAAAGTCTCAGAATACAAAATAAATGTACAAAAGACAATCGCATTTCTTTACACCAATAATAAACAAACAAACCCATATTAAAAGCACAGTTCTATTCACAATAGTCATAAAAAAATGAAATATCTTGGCATCTTACTAACCAGAAACATGAAAGACCTTCACAATGAAAACTACAAAACACTGCTCAAAGTAGTCAAATATGACACAAACAAGTGGAAAAATATCCCATGCTCATGGCTTAGAAGAATCAACATCATGAAGATTTCATCCTACGTAAGGCAATCTACAGATTTAATGCAATACCCATCAAATTACCAGCAACATTCTTCTCAGACCTAGAAAAAAACAGAGTCATATGGAAACACAAACAACCAAGAATATCCAGAACAATCCTCAGCAAAAAAACCAAAGCAGGTGGTATCACATTACCATACTTCAAACTTTACTATAAAGCTATAATAATCAAAACAGCTTGGTATTGGTACAGGAACA
>NW_007232027.1:19708-20453 GCF_000164805.1 Carlito syrichta
GGTGCTGGGAAAACTGGCTGACCACATGCAGAAGACTCAAACAAGACCCCTATCTATCTCTATATACCCAAATTAAGTCTAAATGGATTAGAGACCTAAATGTGAAACCTCAAACTATAAGATCCTTAGAAAATGCAGGCCATTCCCTTATGGAAATTGGAACTGGCATCCAATTCCTGAACAAAACCTGAAACTCACAGGCCATAAGAAATAAGATAGACAAGTGGGACCTCATTAAACTGACAAGCTTCTGGAAAGTCAAGAAACCATCAAGAGAGCAGGAACACAACCTACAGACTGGGGAAAATGTATCTGCCAACTCCAGGTCTGACAAAGGCTTAACATCTTGGATCTACAAGGAACTCAAACATGCTGGAAAGAAAAAAAAAGCAAACAACCCCATTATAAAATGGGCAAAAGATATGAACAGACACTTATCAAAGGAAGACAGCCGAGCAGCCAACAGACACATGAAGAAATGTTCAACCTCACTAATCATCAGAGAGATGCAAATCAAAACCACACTGAGATACCACCTAACTTCAGTCAGAATGGCAATTATCAATAACAGTTGCTGGAGAGGGTGTGGTAAAAAGGCAACACTTTTACACTGTTGGTGAGAGTGCAAACTAGTGCAACCTCTGTGGAAAACAGTATGGCGATTCCTAAAAGCTCTAAATATTGACCTCCCATGTGACCCCACAATCCCCCTACTGGGAATATACCCTGAAGAACTCAAATCACT
>NW_007232027.1:20473-24813 GCF_000164805.1 Carlito syrichta
TCGCAGCAGCCTGGATGGAACTAGAGTCTATAATACTGAGTGACCTCTCACAGGAACAAAGATCTGAGTTTCACATATTCTCACTCCTATAATGGACCTTGAACATCCAATGTAATACTATAAGAAAAAGACTGACAGTGGTGGGAAACTATGGGGGGAAGGGGAAGGGAGATGGGATTAACGGTAGTCAATATCTGTCTGGGGATGGGGAGACACCTCTTGTCAACAGGGGTGCCTGAACAAAGCGTATTTGTATACCTAACCCTTAACTGTACCCCACAATATCAAAATAAAAAATATTGATTAAAAAAAAAGTAAAAACAATGAATCAAGCTTGCTCTGAGATGGTTCCTGTGAGCCCAGTGTCCTTTCAGCTCTAATCTGTAGCTCTCATTGCAGGTTAGTAATGCTGCTTACAGCTAGAGTCAGATGTTCCAGGCCTTCTGTGGAAGGATCAGATCTGGACACAGCTGGCTGCCTGTCAGACCTGCCACTCAGATCCGACCTGTCTCTGCCAGATCTAGTATCCAGTAGGGTCCTCTGTCTCTCCTGTTTGATGCGATTATCTTAGGTCCCAAGTTGGAGGTTAGGCAAAGCTGTGCAGAGCTGGGCAGGTCGATGCAGGACTCTGCCTGGTCCTGGGACAGTGAAAATGGCTGCGGTGGGCAACTTTTTACTGGGCATGGGCCTCCTCCCTGTCCCTCCTTGATCCTCTCTCCACCAATCGAATTTCTGGCTCCAGCTGATCTCTGGTCGCAACTGTGGGGTGGTTTGGGGTGAGGGAAGGAGCCAGTAATTCCACAGACCGGGAGCTGAGGGCCGTGAAGATGGCACATTGCATGGGACTGACTGCACAGCCACACTTTCCGGAAACATTCATAGTCTGACTTGTCCCATGCCATCGTGCCCTTCCTCCCTATATCTTTTCAGTAGTGCATTCAGCCCAGCCTAGTTCAGGCTGTTTATTGAAATGTGAGAGTCAGCTCCTGACATAATGTTTTTGTTTAGATTTCATGTTCATATATGTGTAAATTTGCATTTTTACGGGTATGCTGTGTGTTCTGCTTCTTCTGTGTTTGTTTGTGATCTTGTGAAGTATATAGTCTTTCTTTTGTTTCTTTTTTCTTCTGTGCACAGCACCTTTTTAAGCATCTCCTGTAAGGCTGGTCTTGAAGCAGCATATTCTCTTAGGGATTGGAAGTCTGGGAACGATTGTAATTCTCCATCACTGATGAAGCTTAGCCTGGTTGGGTAGGAAATTGGTGGCTTAAATTTTTTATTTTTGAAAATATTTCTAATTTTTATTTTAAAGATGAGTACAATTCAGGGTTATGTATACAAATGATCATTGTACAGGTAAATTTTGTGCCTCACTTTGGACTTCACTTCACCTGTTTTTTGATCAGGTACCCAAAATTGTTTATCTTTGAGGACATTAAAGATTGGTGTTCAGTTCTCTCTCGCATGCAGTGTTTCTGCAGATAAGTCTGCAGTAATTCTGACTGATCTCCCCTGGTAGGTAGTCTGACCTTTCCCTTGCTGACTTTAGGATTTTTGTTTTATATCTACTTGGTATAGGTGAACTAGTATGTGTCCATGACATCTTCTCATAAGATGTCTCTGCATCTCTTACGCTTGTATAGTTGTCTGTCTTGCCAGATGAGGGAAGTTTTCTTGAATGATCTCATGAAATTACCTCAAGCTGTTTCTGGAATGACCTCAAGGTGTTTTCTGTTTCTCTTTCAATTTCAATTATTCTGATCAGATGTAAGTTTGGTTTCTTGATACAATCGCACATCTCTTAGAGAGTTTCCTCTTTCTTCTTAAGATTATTTTCTAAATTTTTAATAGGTTGGGTTAATTCCATATTTTGGTTTTCCTGCTCTGAGATTCTTTCTTCTACTTGGTGAATTCTGCTTCCCATATTTGTCAGTTTGTTATTTGTTTCTTGGTTGGAGTTCTTTATTTCTGTTATTTCTAAGTACACTTTTTTGAGCCTATCAAGCTCTACTGACATTTCATTTAGTTTTAGCCTGTGTATTTCTTGATTTTTTTCATTATATCCAATGATTGTTTTATCTCCATAAGTACTTTCTGGATACTGTTGCTCTGGGAGAGAGCCATCGTTTGGGCCTCAATAGCTGTTCTTTCTGGGACTTTGCTGGGACTTTGATAGTTACTGGCTGTTTGGGTGAGTTTTTCTCATTTATAGCAGTTCTCTTATCTTTCTCTTTAATTCTGTTTCTCAGTGGAAAATGGAGAAGCAGTCACTTCTGATATCTGCTCTACATTTTGTCCTTCCTTGAGCTGGGGCTCCAGTTTTTTCAATTATGAAGTAGGACTGGAAGTGGGGTATTGTGCTGTCTCTTTATAATTTTGAGCCCTTATTAGGGGTTGAGGGGGGCTGAAAGGATTCTGAAACTATTGGAAGGTCATAATATTTGCTATCTGGTGAATGGGCCAGCCAGGACTCGCTCTTCATCTCTGCACAATATGACCTTACAGTGGGTATGTTTACATAACCTCTTAGTCCAATACAGGGTATAAGAAGGAAAAGAAAGAAAAAAGAAAAAGGAGGAGAAAGAGAAAAAAAGAGGAAAGAAAGATAGAAAAAGGGAAAAAGAAAACAAAGCAACCAAACAAGATAATCAAAAAAACAGACTAAACCCCCTTCCCTAAAAAATTTGCTAAAAAGTTCTCAGATTTAGTATGTCTCTTTGAGGGAGGGTCTCCCTTTTAGGACAGGTTGTGCAACTGCAGGGCTTTACTATAGGGTCCCTGTTTGCTATTGGAACTTAAGGTGTTAGAATCTTGCCGGGCACGGTGACTCAGCCTGGAATCCTGTTCTTTGGGAGGCTGAGGTGAGTGGATTGCCTGAGCCCGCGGGTTCGAGACCCACCAGGCAACTTGGCAAGACCTCATCTCTACAATAAATCAAAAAATTAGCCAGGTGTGGTAGCATGCCCCTACAGTTCCAACTACTTGGAAGGCTGAGGCGGAAGGATCACTGGAGCCCAGCAGGTTGAGGCTGTGGTGACCAGGAGCAGCCACTGCACTCTAGTCTGGGCTACAGAGTGAGACTCCAACTCAAAAAAAAAAAAAAGAATCTTCACACCCTGCTGCCTGCAATTGATAGCCATCGCAAGTCCATGTGAGGGAAGGGGGTTGAAATAACTTGATATAGTATCTCTTGGGATCGCCTTCCCTTCCTTTGCTACAGTTTCCAGGACATCCGGTTCATGGCAGGGGAATAGGGACTCCTGTCTCTGCCCTGCCCTTCCCATCTCTTTCACATGTTGCTAGGGGTAGGAGAAGGGGGAGTCAGTTAAGCACTCACTAAACTCCTTCTCGGGCAGTTCTGCTGTCTGCATCTATCGCCCAGCAGCTGGCTCATGGTGGAGAATGGATCATCTGGGTTTCCACATTTGCCATTACCAACCAGGGCTTGTGCACTGGGGGCAAAGTTCTCTGAGGTCACAAAGAGCAGACCCAACACAACACAGAGATAGTATCTGTCCTCAAGGTGAAGTTCTGCTTTTTTTGCAGAAGCCACCCTGGAGTACTACTCTACCCAGGCGTTAGACAGTCTGCTCACTTTCTCTGCCAGCTGCTATTCCTGTCACCAATGGAGTCGATAGCTCCCTCTCTAGCAGTCTCCAGATCTCAAGACCCAGTGGTGAGGCTCTGGAGCTCAGTCCAGGCTTGGGGTGGCTTCTTCCTGCTGTTTCCTCGGAACTCTACCTCAGGCTCCCTCATTTCACTCTCTCCATGGCCCTCGCTGCCAGCATTCAGCAAGATGCTGTGGTGTTGGGGTCAGCAATCACTCCAGCAGTTCTTTCTGGGATAAGCTCTGCTGATTTTATAAAATGGCATTAGCCTCTGTGCTCTGGGAAGTGCTAGGGTTCAAACAGAGCAGCTTCTGCACCAGCAGCGTTACCAGGCCACTTGGTCTGAGTCCTTACTTAGTCAGCCTTTCACACTCCTACTTACACATAGAAACACACACAGAATTGTCCATACGACCACTCACACACACCACACAGTCTGACTGACTGTGCCACCATCTTACCAGAAATTCTGTCTTTTTTATTTTAATGTAATTATTCTTTGTGTGGTGGATGGGAAGAGAGAGCTTTGACCCTCTTTTATTCTTTCTTTTTTTTTCATAGTGGCAAAAACAACACATAGCATATATTTACCCTCTTAACACTTTTTACGTGCACAGTATAATATTGCTAACTATGCACAACAGGTCTCTAGAGCTTTTCTATCTTGCATGTGTGAAATTCTTTAGTGACTCCCTGAGACATATACAAAGTAGACTGGTGGTTGCCAAGAGA
>NW_007232027.1:24833-47395 GCF_000164805.1 Carlito syrichta
TCCATCTCTTGGCAACCACCAGTCTACTTTGTATATGTGAGTTTGATTACATCAGTACATCATATTAGTGGGATCATGCAGTATTTTTCACTTTGATTTTTTTCTCCCCCTTTGTAATTGGCTTGTTTCACTTAGAGTAATGTCCTCAAGGTTAATTCACATTGTAGCATGTGCCAGAATTTCTTTCTTTTGAAAGGCTGAATAATATTCCATTGTTTGGATGGACTACATTTTTCTTATCCATTCATACGTTGATGGACATTTAGGTTGCTTCCACATCTTGACCATTGTGAATAATGTTGCCGTGAACAAAGTTGTGCAAATATCTCTTTAAGATTCTGTGTTTAATTTTTGGATATATACCCAAAAGTGTTATTGCATGTTCCTGTGGTAGATTTTTGTTGTTGTATTTTGTTTGGGATTTTTTTTTTAGGAACTTGCCTTTTGTTTTCCACAGTGGATACACCATTGTACAATCCCATCAACAATATATTAGGGTTCCAATTTTTTCGCATCCTAGTCAAAACTTACTTTCTGTTTGTTTGTTTGTTTGTTTTAGATATTGGTCATACAAATGGGGGTGAGATGATTTCTCATTGTGATTTTGATTTGCATTTCCCTGATAATTAGTGACATTGAGCATCTTTCATATGCTTGTTGGCTATTTGTATATCTTTGGAAAGATGTTTAGTCAAGCCCTTTGCCTGTTTTTAACTGAGATTTTTATTGAGTTATAGAGGTTCTTTATATATTCTGTATTTTAACTCCTTGTTTGATATATGGTTGCAAACATTTTCTCCCATTCTGTAGATTGCCTTTTCACTCTGATTATTATACTTCCTGCAAAAAAGTTTGATATAGTCCTGTTTGTCTATTTTTGCATCTGTTGCCTGTTCTTTTGGTGTCATATCCAAGAAATCATTGCAGTCAATGTCATGAAGCTTTTCCCCTATTATCCTCTAGCAGTCTGATAGTTTCAGGGTTGGAGTTTGACAATTTTAATATTCTTTGCAAATAATCAATCTTTGGCTTTTTTATTCTATCTATAGTTTTATTTCTATTTCATTGATTTTTCCTCATTATTACTTCCTTTTTTCTTATTTTTGGTTCTTGTTGCTCTTTTTTCTCTTCTTAATGTGGGAGCTGGGTTACTTTTATTTTAGATTAGAAAATATGGTTTGTTTAGAAAGTAAATTAGAGAGAGAGAGAAGAGAGAGGATATTCACCTCTCTAAGGTAGTAGAGGGGACCAAAGCTTAGAAAACATAGTGGTAGCCATAGCTCAAAGAGCACATGGACACACCAGAGTTTAGTTAAGCAATGGTAGCTGGCTGCTCAAGTTTGAATGCTTTTAAACATTCCCTTGATGGGGGCAGGTTATTACGGTGGTTGGGTGTTTGTTGTGGGAACTAAGCTGTTTTTGATTAAAACTTTTTAAAAAGTGCATTCATTTAAAGCTTTAATTTTTTAAAGAACTACATCAGTTGCTGTATTGCTACCATAACAAAGTACCACAGGCTGGGTGGCTTTAAACAACATAGGGTTTTTTTCCTGACAATTCTGGGGGTAAAAGTTCAAGATCAAGGTCTTAACAGGGGTGATGTATTCTGAGGACTCTCTCCTTGATTTGTAGCTGGACATCTTCTTTCTGTGTCTTCACATGGCCTTGCCTATGAGCCTTTTTATGTCCAAATTTTCTCTTCTCATAATGACACTAGTTATACTGGATTAGGGCCTACTGCAATGATCTCATTTTTACTTGATTACTTCTTTGAAGATTCTACCTCCAAATGCAATCACATTACAAAGTACTGGTGGTTAGGATGTTAACATATGAGTATAGGGGAAAAAATAATTCAGCTTCATATCACAATTGTGGTAAGTTTTGATATGTATTGATATGTTGTGTTTGTTAGAAGCATTGAGTTTAAAATACTTTCTCTTATCCCTTTGAATTTATTCAATTCCTACCTTTTTTAGACAAGGGTGACTTAGTTTTTAAATATAAAGGTCTTTCTAAGTATTATCTTATTCTTATTGATTTCTGATTTAGTTCCACTGTGGGCAAAGAACATACAAATGTTCCTTGACTTACAATGGAGTTACATACCAATAAAGCCATTGTCAGTTGAATATAATAAGTTAAAAATGCATTTAGTAGCCGAGCTTCGTGGCTCACACCTATAATCTCAGTACTTTGAGAGGCAGAGGCAAGAAGATTGCTTCAGTTCACAGGTGCAAGACCAGCCTGGGCAACTTGGGGAGACAATGCTATAAATACTAATCTCTACAATAAATTAAAAAAATTCACTGGATGTAATGGTACATCCCTGTAGTTCCAGCTACTTGGAAGGCTGAAGCAGAAGGATCGCCCGAGCCCAGCAGATCAAAACTGCAGTGGCCACGAGCATGATACTGCATTCCATCCTGGGCAACAGAGTGAAAATCTGACTCAAAAAAATGCATTTATTACACCTAACCTATTGCATAACATAGCTTAGACTAGACTACATTAAATGTACTTATAACACATTTAGCCTATAGCTGGGCCAAACCATCTGGCAATACAGGACTTTGTAGAGTATGGGTGGTTTACCCTCATGATTGCTTGGCTGACTGGGAGCTGTGGCTTGCTGCCGGTGCCTAGCTTTGCATTGCTTATGGCTAGCACTGGAATATATCAAAATTCAAAATCTGAAGTATGATTTTTATTGAACTTGAATTGCTTTCACACCACCATAATGTCAAAAGATTGCAAGTTGAACCATAATAAGTCAGGGACTAACTGCATTCTTTTTAAATTTTAGGCCTTTGAAACTGGAGACTTGTTTTATATACCTCGGCATTTCATCTTCTTTGATGAACATTCTATGTCCACTTATAAAAGACATATATTCTGTACTTGTAGAGTTTAGTGTTCTATAAATGCCCTTTTGATCAATATTGCCTGATAGTGTTTTTTAGATTTTCTATTTCCTTTCAAATTGATTAGATTTTTCATTAACTGGGTGAAGTGGAGTAAATATTCCGAATCATGATTATGAATTCATCTAGTTCTTTTTTCATTCTGTCATCTTTTTTCTTGTATTTTCTCCCAGTCTGTGATTTGTCTTCATTATCTTTCCAGTATTTTACCAAAACAGAAGTTGTAGTCTTAATGAAATTAGCCTTGCCAGGTTGTTTTTTCTGTTATGGATTGTGCTTTCCGATCTTGAAACTGAAGGTCGCCTGCATTTTATCTTCCAGGATTTTTGTAGTTTTATGTTTTACCTTTAGGTCTATGATCCATTTTAGGTAATTTTTGTGAAACACGTAAGATATGTGTCTAGATTTTTTTTCTTTTTTTTGCATGTGGATGTCCAGCTGTGCCAGTATCATTTGCTATAAACGCCATCATTTCTTCCCTGAGTTGCCTTTGACCTTTTGCCAGAGATCAGTTGATTTGTGTGGATGTATTTCTAGACTCTCTCCATTTATATATTCCTATTTCCTCAGTAGACTACTTGCATTGTTACTGTTGTTTTAGTGTTTTAAATATCAAATTCCAATTGTTCATTGCTGGCATATAGAAAAATGATTGAATTTCTAATATTAATTTTGGGTCCTGCAACCTTATTATAATCACTTGTTGGTTTCAGAAGCTTTTTGGCTGGTTCTTTGGGATTCTCTACATAGAAAATCATGTTATCTGCAGGCAGAAATGGTTTTATTTCTTCCTTTCCAAACTGTATGCCTTTTATTTCCTTTTCTTGTCTTCTTACATTAGCTAGGACTTCTGGTATGATGGTGATTAGAAATAATGAAAGGTGGCAGTATTGCCTTCTTGTCTTAGGGGGAATGCATCTAGTTTCTCGTCATTAAATATGTTGTTAGCTGTTGGTTATGCACTCTTTTTATTTAGGCATTGCTACAATTATTTGCAGAGGGCATCATCATAGGCCATTTTCACCTAAATTTAATAAAATTAGTATTGATTTTTTTTTTGAGTTGGAGTCGCACTCTGTCACCCAGACTGGAGTGCAGTGGCCGCTCCCTGTCACTGCAGCCTAACCGGGCCGGGAGCTTCCCCTCCCTTCCGAGTAGCCAGAATTACAGGCGCACGCTACCACGCCCGGCTAATTTTTTGATTTTATTGTAGAGATGAGGTCTCGCCTGCCCAGGCAGGTCTCAAACCCGCGGGCTCAGGCAATCCACTCACCTCAGCCTTCCAAAGGTGCGGGATTACAGGCTGAGCCACCGAACCCGGCAAGTATTGATTTTTTAATGTTATCTAATATCCAGTCAGTGTTCAGATTTCCTAGATTGTCTCAAAAACATCAAAACAAGCTTCCCACATTGCATTTGGTTGGTATCTTTTAATTCTCTATTTGGTCTATAAGAACTCTTTCTACTTTATTTTTCTTAATGCTATATTCTTTTGTTGAAGGCTTTGCATTTTTAAAAATAGCAAATGTGTCAATTTACACCTCAGAATTTTTGCATCATTTCTTAATAATGACTGTATATCCAGAATATCATGTATATCCAGAATATCATGATCACACCTAATGATATTAACAGTAATTCTCATGTCATATTGAATTCAGCCCCTTGTAGTACTCTTTTCTTATTTCATTTGTGCAAGACAGGATCTAGTCAAGGCCTATCTGTATATGTCATCTGATCAAGGAAAAATCTCCCTCTGCTTACCCTTCTTAACACTCTCTTAACCATCTATAATTGACTTGTCATAGACCTAGGCTAATTCCTGAGTGCCCATTCCTAAATTCCAAGTCACATTTCAAATCTTGAGAAGCTATTTTTGGGAATGTGACTGGAAGGGAGAGTGCAGCCAGAGTCACATGCAAGGAAACTCAGGTTGTGTCCTCAACCCTGCTTCACATCTCCCTAAAAACCAATACCCTCTGGAGCCCTCTGGGGCTGTTTCTGTTTTGGATTTCCTGGACACTGTCTTTAGGCCTCAGGACAGATGTGTATGGGGCGCTTTATTTTCAATTCATTTTGCTCACATGGGGCACTCTTTGCAAGAGATTATCACTTTGCTTATGACTAGCACTGGAAAACATCAACATTTTTTTCTTAATGGAGTACAAAGTCTCACCCAACTGCTGAAGATGGGGGTTTCATTCCTCAACTAGACCTTGGGTCTGAGCTTGCTGCTGCTGACCCAGCTCTGTGAAGTTGTTTACAGGACACTGCCTAAGAATGAGCTGGTGACCTCTGCAAACTGCCTTCCTTACCTCCTCCATTCCCCTACTCCTTACTGAATTGGGAAGCCGGATGGTGTGAACGGTGTTCCTCCGAAGTACCTTTCTCACTTCTCATCTCTTTCCCCAAATCTGCTCTGAAACTTGACTCTTCTCCAGGAAGAGCACTTAGGAAAGCAGGAATATGTCCCCAGGGTTCCTGACAACAAGGAAGAGGTGAGTGTTGAATTTCCTACCAAGCTTTTACAAGAAGAATTCACTATCTTTTCTTGTCCTGAAATCTGCCTTCTTGGTGTTAGGTAAAGCCAATCTCTGGTCTTGGAGGTGTGACCTATCTTACCTGGAACTTTCTATCAGAACTTTGCTTTGCTTCATTCATGACTTAGGCAGTAGCCAAGTAGTTAACCATGATCATTACATCCTGGACAGTTAAAATAAAAACACAAGACATCCATGCTTATGTGTCAGTGATTTCCAAGGCCTAAAATGTATAAGAAGACTTTCAAGGGAGAAACTGCCTGAGTTGCCCTGAATGATCTGCAAGTTGAAGGGTTGGTGGAAGGCATTGCTGGGGAATGACTCAGGAAGCCGTCTCAGAGACCAGGTGACTGACAGACTGTCCCTTACCATTGGGAAATTGAGAAGTTTGCCTATATTTATGTTTCTCTGTGTAGAGGTGAGAATGATACAGTCTATCTCTGTGTGGTAGATAGGTAGATTTAATTTTGCAGGCCTCAGGCTTTATAAAGTGAAATTTTTTAGACCTAAAAGTTAGAAGATCATGCTTAAAGGTCCAGATTGCCTACTTCTCTGAAAATAGTTATTCTTCACTGACTAGGCAGCAGGTGGATGTATCTGAACGGAATTAATATTTACTGACAACTTCAATAGCTGCCTGGCAGGGAAATTATGTATTGATTATATCAATTACACACAATATTTATTGTCATTTTTGCTAATTCAGTTTTGCTTTGACTGTGCTATATTCATATGTCAAACAGAGAATATTTTTTAGAAAAGATCTGGACATAATCATATTCCTAGGCTCATGGTAGATATTTGCATATTCCTGAATAAGTTTAAAGTGATTTGTTTTGATGTTATTTAAACACCATATAAGAGCTTGAGTCCTTATTTGTCAAATCTATTATACCTTTGGGAGTAAATGTGTATGTAGCATGTGCAATTCAGTATATTTTCCAAAGTAATGGGGACATTTTCCCCCTGTATGTTGCACTTTACTGTGTATGTATATAGAGAAGCATTCTTGCCAAACATAGAACATTGGCTTACATTTTCTGTCCCTACTTTGCCACTTCCTGTGGTTTCCATACTAGGCCCTAAACCCTGCATCTCTCTAGATATAGGCCCTAAATCATGTATCTATCTGACCAACATCTCTTTATATTTATATTTTAGCTATTTCTTTGTTAAAAATTGATGAAAAGACCTGTGCCTCCAAGAGGCTTAGGTTTTGAAGATGAAGCTTCTATACCTGGAAGTGTTTGACGTTCAAAAAATACCTGTGGCATAAAGGGACCATGTCTTTAATTATTTTGAAGGAATTAAAGAACAAAGAATTTCTTTGTTTTGCTGCATGTTATTTGAGGCATAATAATAACATATTTTATGATTTTTAAAATTTTATTTCCAGATACTTTGTTATGCATCATATCTGAATTATAGGGAACAATGTACCTATATTTACAGTGACATTTAGGAATTCCTCCTAAGGGATTTTGCCTGAGAGGAGAAATTATAACATGCATGTGAGTTAACACAGAAGAGGAGCTGGTAGTCACAAGATGTAGCTAATAATAAAAATTTTTTTGATTGTCTGTTGTGTGCTAGTGACTTTGATGGTCTAGAAACAATGATGCACACAGCATCACATCAATTTTTATAAGACTTATAAGAGGGAAAACTGGCTCATGCCTGTAATCCCAACTCTTTGAGAGGCAGAGGCAGGAGACCTGCTTGAGAGAGCAGCCTGAGCAACAGTGTGAGACCCTGTATCCCAGTCCCCCAAGAAAAGAAAGAAAGAAAGAAAAGAAAGAAAAAAGGGCTAGGCATGGTGGTGTGTGCCTATAGCCCCAGCTAATTGGGAGGTTGATATAAAATGATCACTTACTTGAGACTAGGAGTTTGAGGCTGCAGTGAGTTGTGAGTGTGGCACTATACTCCAGCCTGGGCAACAGAGTGAGACACTGTCTCTTAAAAAGAAAAACAAAATCGGAAAATTAGTGAGTATTAGGAAATTAACTAACACACTCTTTAACAGCAAATGTATCAAAGAGAAAACCCAGGGAAAATAGAATGTACCTTGAAATGAATGGAAATGAAACACAAAATACCAAAACTTACAGAATACAACAAAATAAGTGCTAAGATAGAAATTTATAGTTATAGTTGCAGAACCCTAAAGGCCAACACCTTAAGAAATAAAATAGACAAGTGGGACCTCAACAAATTAACAAACTTCTGCAAAGCAAAAGAAACCATCAAGAGAGCAGGAAGACAGCCCACAGAATGGGAAAAAATATTTTCTAACTGTATATCTGACAAAGGCCTAACATCTAGTATCTACAAGGAACTCAAACACGCCAAAAGGATAAAAACAAACAGCCCCTTTAAAAAGTGGGGAAAACGCATTAATAGACATTTCTCAAAAGAAGACATACGGGCGACCAACAGAAACATGAAAAAGTGCTCAGCCTCACTCATCATTAGAGAAATGCAAATCAAAACCACACTGAGATACCACCTAACCCCTGTAAGAAGGACCATCATTAATAAAACAAAAAACAACAGATGCTGGTGAGGATGTAGAGGAAAAGAACACTACTACACTGCTGGTGGGAATGCAGATTAATACGACCTCTTTGGAAAACAGTGTGGCGGTTTCTGAAGGAACTAGAAAACTGACCTGCCATATGACCCAGCAATTCCCCTATTGGGATTATACCCAGAGGAACTCAAATCATTCTACAAAAAAGATACCTGCACACATATGTTTGTTGCACCTCTATTCACAATAACAAAACCATGGAACCAACCAAGTTGCCCATCGAAGCTGGACTGGATTAAAAATGTGGTACATATATACAATGGAATATTATGCAGCCATAAAGAAGGACAAATACATGGACTTTGCAGCAAATTGGATGGATTTGGAGTCGATCATACTCAGTGATTTATCACAAAAGCAAAGAACTGAGTCCTGTATGTTCTCACTCCTAAGGTGACCTTGAACAATTATAATGCTATAAGAAAGCAATTGGCAATAGCAGAAAACTGTCAGGGGAAGGGGGGTGGGACTGACAGTTGGGGAAAACTGCTAGGGGAGGGAGAGGTATACCTCATCAACAAGGGTATCTGCATGATCATTGTTTGTATACCTAACCCTGAATTGTACATTACATCTTTATAATAAATAAATAAATTTTTAAAAATAAAAAAGTCCTCCAATCAGTGGCCTGATTGTTAATGTTATGGAACTAGAAAAAGAATAACTAACCTGAAGTTTAGTTGAAAGAAAAAAATAATAAAGATTAGAGAAAAGACAAATAAGCAATAAAGTCAGCAAAACTAAAAATTGGATACCTAAAAAGATCAACAGACGTGATCAGCACAACTTTAGCTAAATTGACCAACAAAAAGGAAGTCTCAAATTGCTAAAGTTGGACATAAAATTGGAGACATTGTTGTCAATTTTATAGGAATAAAGATTATAAAGGAATATAGTCAACAGACATTGCCAGTAAATTTGCAAACCAAGGTGAAATGGACACATTTCTAAAAATATACAGTTGGCCAAACTGATTCAGAAAGAAATAGAAATTCTGAATATAATTTTGATAAGAATATTGCATCAGTAATAAAAATCCTCCACAAAAAGAAAAACTCTGACAAGATGACTTTCCTTGTTAACTCTACCAGACATATAAAGAAGAGTTATCACAAATCTTTTTCAAAGTCTTCTGAAACAATGAAGACAATTCATTTCCTAAATATTTTATGAGGATAGTACTACCCTAATACCAGAAAGACATCACAAGAAAATAAAACTACAGATCAGTAGCCTTGATGAATGCAGATATAACAGTCCTCATCAAAATAATCTCAAATTGAATGTAGCATCATATTAAAGGGATCATATTGTCATGACCAAGTGGGATTTACTTTCAGAATGCAAGGGTGGTTCATTGTATGAAAATCAATCATGTAATACACTACATTAATGCAATGAAGGTTAAAAGCCACATGATCACCACATTTAATGTAGAAAAAGCATTTGACAAAATTGAACACACTTTCATTATAAAAACACTCAGGAAGCTAAGTATAGAAAGAAACTCCCATAACATGATAAGGGCCATGTATGAATAATCCGCAGCTTACATTAATAATTGCAAAGCTTAAATGACCTAAATATGCCAACTAAAGGAAAGAGAGAGTGGCACAGGGGTTAAAAAAAATACTGGCCCAACTTTATTCTGCCTACAAGATATTCACTTCAAATATTACAATGAAGGCAGGTTAAAAGTAAAAGGATAAAAAAGATAAATCATGCAAACATTAATCCAACGAAAGCAAGAGTGGTTTTATTAGTATCAGGTAAGGTAGACATCAAAGCAAAGAAAATTAAGAGACTCAGAGGAATATTATGTAATGATAAAAGGGTCAATTCACCAAGAATTCTTACTGTGCATGTATCAAATAACAAAACTTCAAAATAACATAAAAGAAAAATCAGAGGAGAAGTAGACAAATCCATAACTAGGTGGAAATTTCACCATCTTCTCACCATAATTGATAAAACAAATAGACCAAAAATCAGTAAGAACTCATCAACATCATCAATTAATAGAAGACCTAATTAACACATATAAGACATTCCACCCAATGAAAACAAAATGCACATTCTTTTCAAGTGCCCATGGGAGCATATACCAAGATAGACATATCTTTGGTCGTAAAACATTAAAAATTGTATACCTTAAAAAAATTTTAAAACTAAATCCACTTAAAGTTGTTCTCCAATCACAATGGAATCAAACTTGATATCACTATGAAAGTTAATAGAAAAATCTCTAAACACTTGGGAAATAAACACATGGTTATAGATATTGATGGATCAGGAAGGGAATCTCAAGAGAAATAAAACCATGCATGAAAGTGAACAAAAATTTAAATTCATATCAAAATATGTGGGGTAAAACTTTAATAGTACTGAGAGGGAAACTTATAATAGTATAATATATACATTAGAAAAGAGGAAAAGACTCAAGTCAATAACCTATGCTTCTACCTCAAGAATCTAGAAAAATAAAAGCAAAATAAACCTTAAGGAAGCAGAAGGAAATAGTGATAAAGGCAGAAATTAGTAAAATCGAAAACTAGAAAAAGAATAGACAAAAATAAATGAAACAAAGAGTTGCTTCTTGGGAGATGTCAATGCAATTGACAGACCTCGCTTCAACAGGATTAAGAAAAAGAATACACAAAAAATATCAAGGTGTATTGCAACTTACACAACATTAGCAATTTTAAAAACAATGTAGCAAAATAGTTCTATCCCATTATAAAGTGGGGTCTATTCCAGTGATGCAAGGCTAGTTCCATATTTGAAACATCAATCAATGTAATCCACCATATTAACAAACTAAAAAAGAAAAACCAAAATTCTACCAGGTGCTGCAGTAAAATAATTTGACAGAATTCAACAACCATTTGTAAACAAAACAGACTCTCAGAACAAGAGGAACACAGGGGAACAGTCTTTAAAAAAAAATCTACAGCTGGCAGGGCTCGGTGGCTCAGCCTGTAATCCCATGCCTTTGGGAGGCTGAGGTGAGTGGATTGCCTGAGCCCGCGGGTTCGAGACCCGCCTGGGCAACTTGGCGAGACCTCATCTCTACAATAAATCAAAAAATTAGCCGGCATGATAGCACGTGCCTGTAGTTCCAGCTACTTGGAAGGCTGAGGCGGAAGGATCGCCGGAGCCCAGGAAGTCGAGGCTGCAGTGGCTGGGAGCAGCCACTGAAGTCTGGGCGACTGCGTGAGACTCCAACTCAAAAAAAAAAAAATCTACAGCTAATATTCTTTTTTAAATTGTGATAATATATACATGAGATGTATTATTTTAAGTATTTTTAAATGTACAATTCAGTGGCATTAAGTATATTCACATTGTTGTGCAACCATCACCACCATCATTTCCAGGACTTTTTTATTGTTCCATATTGAAACTGTATATCCATTAAGCAATTTGCCAGACCCTACTCCCCCCAGCTCCTGGTAATGTCTATTTTGCTTTCTGTTTCTATGAATTTGCCTATTCTAGGTATCTCACATAAATTACATCATACAGTATTTGTCCTTTTATGACTGGTTTATTTCACTTAGCATAATATTTTCAAGACTTATCTCTTGAAAACACCTATCAGAATTTCTTTCATTTTTAAGGCCAAAAAAGATTCCATGGTATGTAGATACCATATTTTCTTTATCCATTCATTAACTGGTGGACATTCCGGCTGTTTCTAGTTATTACGAACATTACTGCTGTGAACATTGGTATACAAGTATCTATTTGAGTCCCTACTTTCAATCACTTGTAGTCTAAACCTAGTGGCATTGTTGATTCATATGGTAATTGTATGCCTAACTTTTTTAGGAACTGCCAATCCTTTTCCCATGGAAACTGCACCATTTTACACTCCCATCGTCAATGTACAAAGTTCCAATTTCTCCACACTCCACAAAAATGTGTAAAATAAAAGGAACCTTTTCTCTTTTTTTGGTAATAGTTATCCTAATGTTTGCTGAACAGTATTATTCATGGTGAAAGACTGAAAGTTTTCTTCCTAAGACTGGGAATTAATCAAGGATGTTTGCTCTAACTGCTCTTATTCAACATAGTGCTAGAAGTTTAGCCAGAGAAACAAGGAAATAAAAGGTATTTCATTAAAGATTATTAATGAAGAAATAAAACTGTCTCAATTTGCAGAGGACATGATTGTCTACGTGGAAAATCTCTAGGAACCTAGGGGGAAAAAGCTCTTAAAGCTAAGTGAGTTAGGCTGCTGCATACAAACAATTGTATATATATCTGAACATACGAGCACAATTCCATTATAATTACCATAAAAAAACTGAAGGAATTCTTAGGTGTAAATCTAACAAAATATGTGGGATATGTTTGCTGAAGCCCACAAAATATTGATGAAATTAATAGCAGAATGTCTAAATAAATGGAGAGAAATACTATGTTAGTGGATTTGAAGATTCAACATAGTAAAGATGTCAACTCTGACAATATTGATTTACAGGTCTAATGAAATCCTATCAGAATTTCAGCAATGTTTTTTATAGACATAGACAAGATTTTTCTAAAATTTTCACAGAAAGGTAAAGACACAAGTTATTTTAGAATAGAGAAATCAATGTTTTATGTAAAAAAATAAAGTGAGAGGAATCAATCTACCTGATTTCAAGACCTATTATGTAATTACAGTAATTAAACCTGAGTGTTTGATCCGTAGAAAAGAATAGAGACCCCAAAACAGAACCAGCATCAGAATATGGAGGGGATTACTAGTCTTGATCATACAAGAACCAACGTCCAGGTTAAAAGCAGGATCTATACATCTTATCTAAGTGTCCAGAACTGCTTTCTTGCTATCTTAGTCATAGTTTGTGTGGTTTAAGCTGATTAGTGATCATGACTGGCTCTTGAATGAGCAGGGAAGATTTGTGTTCCAGGCCTTAATGGCCTTCAGGGATCTGGCTGAGGCCTTCACCCAAAAGGAGTGGAAGCTATTGAGTCCTGCTCAGAAGACCCTGTTCAGAAAGTGATTCTGGGGAACTTCAGCCATCTGATCTCGTTGGATAAGGCTAACCTGATTCAGGCCTCTGACTCTGCCTGTGGGCATCTTAAGCTTTTTGGTAGCAGCTGCCATGTTTCTGTCTCAGAAATAGTTTTTTTTCTGATGCCCCAAAGAATGTCTGGATTTTGTAGTGAAGTTTTATGTGTGCATGTGTGTTCGTTGTGTGTGTGTTTTACTTGCATGTGTGGTATGTCTGACATTGAATTCCCAGACCTCTTTACCCTGGCTTGGTCCCTACTCTAAGGTTATCTTGCTTCAAAAGAGGGCGTGTTTTGATTCACTGAAGCGCAGGATAGGATCAGTAAACTGCCTCTAGACCCAGGATCCCCTTCCCTTATTCATTCTTTCTAATTATTCAGATATAATTTTCTCCACTTCTGCACTTTCTTACCATGTTCTGGGTTTATTTCATTATCTGGATTTCTGTGATAAGCTCTTAAGCCACTAACCCAAAATTACCTTGGCCTTTTCTCTTCCTGTGAGTAGGAATTGCATTTTCACAACCGAAGGTCATGATACACCTGGAGTAAGGGAAGATGAGCCCTCAAAAGAGGATAATGAATATCTTCTGGACTTTACCACACAATGAGGTACATTGCACTTTTTCTAGGATAAGTTCACAAACTTAATTGTCAGTCCACATATGGGCGAGAAAAGGATCAACTTTCATGTTTCTGCATATAGCTATTCAATTTTTCTACTCATTGGATAGAGTGTTCTTTCCCCAGTGTATGTTTTTGTCTGCTTTGTCAAAGATCAATTGGTTGTAGGTATTTGGTCATTTTACCAATGTTCATTCTTCCAATCCATTGTCATGGGATATTTCTCTATTTGTTGTGTCCTCTACAATTTATTTCATCAAAGTTTTATCGTTTTCCTTGTAGAGATCTTTCAACTTCTTGATATTCCTAGATATTTTAGCTTTTTGGTGGCTATTGTAGATGGAATTCAGCTCTTTATTTGATACTCAGCTTGATTGCTGTTGGTGTATAGCAGTGGTACTGATTTGTATGTGTTGATTTTCTATCCTGAAACTTTACCAAATTTTTTTATCATGTTCAGGAGTCTTTGGAGGAGTCTTTGGGATTCTCTAGTTGTAAGATTATATCGTTGGTGTACAAAGGTAATGTGATTTCTTCTTTTCCTATTTGGATACCATATATATATGGCCTGATTACTCTGACTCGGACTGCCAGTACTATGTTGAATATGAGTGGTAAAAGTAGACATCCTTGCCTCAATCCAGTTCTGAGGGAGAACACATTCAACTCCTTTTTGTTCAATATGACACTGGCTGTGGGTTATGGTCTTTATCATTTTGAGAAATGATCCATCTATGCCTATTTTGCTGAGTGTTTTTACTATGAAGGGATGCTGGGTTTGATCAAATGCTTTTTTGTTTGTATTAAAATGATGATATGATTTTGATTTTTAATTCTATTTATGCAATAAATCACATTTATTGAGTTGCGTATGTTGAGTCATCCTTGCATTCCTGGGATAAAGTCCACTTGGTCATGATGTATTAATATTTTTTTAAAATGTGCTGTTTAATTAAGTTTTTAAAATATTATCTTTACAGCTTTTGCATTTATGTTCATAACAGATTTGGTCTTTAGTTCTTTTTTTGTTGTGTCTTTTCCTGGTTTTAAAATCAGAGTTTCACTGGCCTCAGAGAAATGAGTTAGAGAGAATTTGTTCCTCTTCCATCTTGTGAAATAGCTTCAGTAAAATTTGTACCAATTCTCCTTTGAAGGACTGATAGAATTCAGCTGTAAGTATATTAGGTCCTAGACTTATTTTGTCCACTAATTATTATTTCAATCTTGCTACTTGCTATTGGTATTTTCAGGGTTCCTGTTTCTTCCTGTTTCAAGATGGGAGGTTGTATGTTTCCAGGAATTTATTCATTTTCTCTAGATTGTCTAGGTTGTTTGCATAGAGGTGTTCATAATAGTCTTGGATGATCTTTTGAATTTCTGTTGTATCAGTTGTAATGTCTCCATTTTCAATTCTGACTGAACTAATTTGAAGCTTGTCTCTTCATTTCTTAATTAATCTAGCTAGTAGTCTATTAATTTTGCTTGTCTATTCAAAGAAACAAGTTTTTGTTTAATTGACCCTTTCTATTTCTTTAAATTTTAATTTCATGTAGTTATGCTCTAATTTTCATTATTTCTTGTCTTCTGCTAGCTTTGGTTTGGTTTGTTCATGTTATTCTTGTTCCTTAAGGTGTGAAGTTAGGTTTTTTATAAGTGATTTTTCAGTCTTATTAATATAGCCCTCAAGCACTACAAATTTTTGTCTGAGCATGGGTTTGATAACTTGTTTCGTTTTTTTCAAGGAATTTTCAAATTTTCATCTTCTTTTCATTTTTGACCAAATAATCATTCTGGAGAAGATTGTTTAACTTCCATGTTTCTGTTTCGTTTGGCAAGCTCCTCTTAAAGTTAATTTCTAGCTTTACTCCACTGTGCTCTGAAAAGGTGCTTGATATTATTTCAATGTTTTTGTATTTGTAGAGACTTGATTTGTGGCCTATTATATGATCTGCCTTGGAGAATTTTCCATGTGCTGATTAGAAACTTGTATATTCTATAGTTTTGCAATGGAATGTTCTATAGATGTCTTTTAGTTCCTATTGTTCTGGGGTCTGGCTTGACACCAATATTTCTTTGCTCACTTTTTGACTTGATGATCTGTCTATTGCTGTCAATAGAATGTTGAAATCTCCCACTTATTGTATTGCTGTTTCTCTATCTTTCTCTCTCTAGTCGTAGTAGAATTTGTTTTATAAAGCTGAGGACCTGATATCAAGCAGAATAATATTCTAAATTGTTATGCCATCTAATTGGATTGATTCCTGTATTATTATATGAGGTGTGAGGACAAAAAACTCAAGAACTTATTTGTTTAAAAATATGTATTTTTGCATAATTACTTCCATCAGCTTCAAAGTACTCTTCATTTGATGCAATTCACCTATCAGGACACTTTTTCCACTGCTCAAAGTAGTTTTTGAACTCATCAATTGTGATACCTTTTAGTTGCTCTGCCATTTTTAGTTTCACCTTGTCCATATCAGCAAAACTCTTCCCTTTGAGGATTTATCATCTGGGAAGAAAGAAAAATTTCAGCAGTGAATGTTTTCTTACCCTAGCCTGAGGTCTTTGTAGGGAGCTTGTTTGCCAATGTGAGTGTATCAGTCTGAGAGGCCAGTAGGAAATTTGATACTTTGTTACTGGGGATCCATGCTGTCTGCCTGCCTAGCTTTTCTCTAGCTATCTCCTCTCTCTTCTGTCCCTTAAATTTACAGGAGTCTGCGTATTAAGTGGGTCTCTGGAAGGTATCAGAAATTTGGGTTGTGCTTTTTTTAATCCATTCTTCCAGTCTATATCTTTTTAGCATGTCATTTAGACCATTTGCACCCAGAGAATAAATATATGCAAGGTATTATTTAATTTATAATACTGGTTGTTATCTGGTAGTTTAATTTATTTGCATATTTTCTGTATCGTGTTGGTGTTCCAGAAGGCCAGTGGGCTTTATGGTTTCCAGCAATGTTCTATTGCTGTATTTCACCTTTTGTTTCACCTTTTGTTTCAGTATATAGAGCTCCCTTGAATATTTCTTATAGAGCCAGTCCAGTGGTGACAAATTTTGTCAGTGTTTGCTTGTCTTTGAAGGATTTCATTTCTCCTGTATGTATGAAACTGAGTTTTTTGGGATACAAAATTTTTGCCTGAATGTTATTCTGTTTGAGCAGACTGAAGATGGGTCCCCAATCCTTTCTGGTTTATAGTGTCTTCAGAAAGTTTTCTGTTAATCTGATAGGCTTACCATGGTAAGTTATTTCATAATTTTGTCTCACTGTTCCTAAAATTATTTGCTTCACACTAGCTTCGCATAACAGGATGATCCTATGCCTTGGGGATGCCATTTTTGCCACAAATCTCCAGGAGTTCTTTGGACTTCTTGTATCTGAACATTGAAATGTCTGGGAAGACCAGAGAAGTTTTTCTCCATTACTCTTTCAAATAGGTTTTCCAAACCTGTGACTTTCTCTTCTTCCTCAGAAACACCTATGATTCTTAAGTTTAGACGTTTTACATAATCCCAATTTATGGATAATTTGTTTAATTTTCTTGATACTGTTTTCCTTACTTTTGACTGAATGAGTTAATTCAAAAATGTTGTCTTCAAGTTCTGAGCTTATTTATTCTGCCTATTCTAGTCTACTGTTAAAACTTTCTGCTGCATTTTGTTCTTCCATAATTTTTCCTTTATTTCCAGAATTTCAGCTTTTTAAAAATTGTCTGTCTCTTTGGAGAAGTTTTAAGTCATGTTTTGAATCGTTTAAAAAACTTTATGTTGGTTTTCATTTTCTTCTGAAGTTCATTGATCAATTATATAATCAACCTTTTGTATTTTATGTCTTGAATTTGAAAACTTTCATTTTGATTAGCATTCATTGCTGAAGAATTGATATGGTTTTTGGGGTGTGGAGAATGCTATTTTTTTATTTTGTCAGAATTATTTTTCTGTTTCCTTCCCATTAGTGTAGACTATTTTTTCTTATGTGAGGTTGACTGTGGGCTGATGTAGGCACTGTAGGATTCTTATGGTTATAAATAGCCTTGGTGTGGCTATTTTCTTAATTTCCAGCGGTGGCAGGCCTGTGCTAGGTACCTACACTGGCTTACAGTGTCCTGGGTGGATGGAAAAGTGATGATAGTGGGGGTTGGGATCAAATCTTCCCCAAAGCTGGGGTATCACATCTTATGTGGTGAACTGTAATGTTGACTTCTGGTCAGGAATTGGCACTTATGGAAGAAAGCCAGCTGGGATGGTGACTATACCCTTTCTCCTCGGCAAGTGATGCTCCAAAGAAATGTCCAGCCAACCTAGGTGGAGGGTGAGGCTCTGAGGATTACCCAAGTTGTCTGTTTGGAGCCTTTGAGGGAAGTGCAAGGGATAGAGGGAAGAGTCTTAGGCACCCCATAAAAAGGCACATGGATATTCCAGTGGGGATTAGGAGGGAGTCCAAGGCCACTAGAGTAATGCTGTTGTGTAGCATAGGCACGGAAGAGTCTACAAGGGAGTAAAGTTGTTATGCCAATGAGTACCATCCAGCTTCCTGCCTTGGTCTCAGGCAGTTTGCCTTGGAATGTTGAAGTTCAACCAATCTCAGAGCCTCAGGTGTTCTCAGGCAACTTGCCCCAATCAAGAACTGTATGAAGCCAAGGAATTTACTCTTGGGGTCTACCTCCTCTCAGGCTGGCTAGAAAGCAGCTGTTCTTCCCACAAGGATTGAGTTCTTGGGAACTGGCAGCTGGTGTTGTTCTAGGCTCTCTTTGTTCCTGCATCACTCCACATGGGCTGTTACAGAGCATAGCTGTGGATAAGGCAATTTCTGGTGAAGGACTAGCTTCCCACAAGGCTCAGGGTCCCCCAAGTCAATGGCAGTAGTGCAGAACTCCTGAATTCTTCTCACTCAGGTAGTGAGGAGGTTGCCAGTGAACTGTGGTGGTACAGGTAAGAGTCTAGCCAGTTTCAAACCAGTCAATGAAGTTTTCTCTTTCTAGCACTCTGTGGTTGTTATTGCTTTGTGAAGAGTCATGGGGTGTGCTGCTGGTCTTTCTGCATGCTGAGGAAACTGTATCTTGATTCACTTCATAGGAGAAATTCACTCTAGCTGCCAAATGTCAGTCATCGTAATTATTTTTTCAAGTTTTATCTTAATGCAAGTGAAAAAACCAGTAGATTCAGAGTCGGCAGAAAAAAAGAGAGACAGGGAGAAATTTAGAGAGATCTAAGCCCCTATATGCCAGCATTACATTCCCTGCATAATCCTACAGTTGCAGCATTCTAATTCAGTTCCAAGAGAAACTATCTTGGGAGCTCTAATAATTATAATAATATCCATTAGTTTGAAAAGGTGCATAAGTAAAGTCTATAATGTTTTGAACATATAACCACCAGGAGTCCTTGAAAGCCTGACTTGCCTTAGAATTTGAAAATATCATTTTGTTTCTTATTAATCTTGTGAGAGCAAATAGCATCTTAATTCCTATTGCATGGAAATTTTCTGAAAAATGGAAAGTTCCCTAGTGATAATCTTGTTCATCCACGGCCAGTTTCTTCTTTCACGAGGAAGACTTACCTCCCAAAATCAGAGTCCCTCATAGTGGTGACCAACCTAAAGGCTATTAATTTGTTAAATTTTACCCACCATTTTTATGTTTATTTTGCCTCTTGAAAGATATTCAAAGATAAGCAGGGAAAAAAGTAAAAGAGCCAGATTATATATATATACATATATAGTCAACCAAAAATGAAATAAAAATAAATTCACTAAAAAAAGACAAAAAGTTTACACAGATAGTATGTAAGTTTCATAGAGACCAGAGTATGCCCCAGAAAGTCAAAATGTCTTTGTACCAGAAAGGACTTACCAGAAGAGACAAAAACTCTTTTATAGACACCGAAGGATGCAAAGTACTTTACTATAGAAACTTTGTCTTCTTGCCATTTCTCAGTCTCTCATTTATTGAAAAAAATTAACTCTTCCCAATTTGGGAATTTTTATTAAAAGTAATTCTGTATGCCCTTTTACTCAGTAACTAAAATCTTTTAAAAATTAATTACATTAAAATAGTCATTAAAGTACAAAAATGTATAAATGTTAACATTCTCTTAGGAAAAATTCAGTTACAAGAAAAAATATCCAATTCATAACCATTTTTTAAAAATTCACATATGAAATCTTAGAAGGAGGGAGGGCTTAAAGGGTGGTAATCTTAGTCCATTTTTTGTTGCTATAAAGGAATACTAAGACTGTGTATTATATACAGAACAGAGGTTTATTGTACTCATGGTTTCGAAGCCGTACAATAAACATGGCACCAACATCTTCTGGTAAGGATTTCAGGCAGCTTCCACTCATTCTAGTGGGTCAAGAGGCATCCGTTTTAAAGATCACCAGTCCTGAAAACAGACAAGAAAGAGAGGAGAAGAAGGTGCCAGGTTCTTTTTAACAACCAGCTCTCTTAAGAGCTAATAGAGCTCATTACCAAAGTACTGCACCAAGTCATTCTTAGAGATTCAACTCATGACCAAAACTTCTCCCATTAGGCCCCACCTCCAACATTGGGGATCAAATTTCAACTTGAAATTTTGGAATAGTCAAACAAGTCACACTCTAAAAGACTCTTTGGCTCATTCAGAAATTTCAACAAAGACCCAGTTATTTTTTTCTCTGTCCTCTGCCTTCATTACTGTCATCTTTTGCTTAAAGAAAAATCCTTGGTATCACAAAGGTGTCCCAGAGTTATACTCTTGTCTGTTTCTGGGGAGGGAAACAAAGAAAGTTTACTCCCAGAAGCTTTGAAAGCTTCCCTTTCAAAAGTCCCACCAGATATTTTAGTATCTCCTTAACTGAATGTTAATTTACATACCCTTGAATCATTAATCCAATGAAATTAGGCTAATTAGTTTGCAACTGCAGTACATGGAATATCATCAAAGTGAGGGTTGGCCTTTTCATTTTACAGTAAACCTGACCTATTTGGTATATGTCTGATTAGCTGAATTAAAGGCAGTAATCAAGAGAAAGAGAAGTTAATGTTAAAAAGGCAAACATCATCTCCACTCAAGTAAACAAGAATGATAACATTGAGACATTGGCTTCATAATCATGAAAACATCAGAGTAGCTCAAGTAATCATTAATAGAGGAATAATTAAATAACATGAAGTTCCCTTCAATGGCAACATGTAACGATACTATTTATTTATCCAATCATTTTCTCAACAAATACTTTTTGAAGGGTGTTATGTGCCTTGCTCTGTTTTATGCATGAATCATCCAGCAATGAAGAAAATAGTCAATACCCTGCCTTCATAGTATTTATTCTGATTGGTAAAAAGTAAATTAAATCAATAGAGAATATATATGTAATGCTCACTAGTGTACATTACACAAGAAAAAGCAAGCTGAATGAAGGATGCATAATTAAGGATAATTATCTGCTTTTAAAGTATATTCAAGCCAGGCTCGGTGGTTCAGCCTGTAATCCCGTGCCTTTGGGAAGCTGAGGTGAGTGGATTGCCTGAGGCTGCGGGTTCGAGCCTGCCTGGGCAGGCAAGACCTCATCTCTACAATAAATAAATAAAAATTAGCCAGGCGTGGTAGCGTGCCTGTAATTCCGGCTACTTGGAAGATTGAGCGGAAGGATCGCCAGAGCCCAGCAGGTCGAGGCTGCAGTTGCCGGGAGCGGCCACTGCACTCCAGTCTGGGTGACAGAGTGAGACTCCAACTCAAAAAAAAAAAGGTATATTCAAAGGATAACATCAAAAACCTGGTAAATATACCAAAGTTTAAAAGAGCCGCTTGGATGAGTTAGAAAAATAATTTGTACTAAAATATATTTACTATAAATAAAACATTATTTTATGATTGAATAAGAACAAAGAAGACATGCTATCATTAAAGCAAAAATAAAGAAATGGATGGGGTAACATTCTGAGATTAGGGAAAATTGTTTGAGACAAATATTTTTGACTTGCTATGTCTATGGTTACAAATAAATTTATTTGTCATTTGTTCCTGGAATTTTTGAGATGATGTTTCAGGTGTCAGCTTCATGGTTACGACTACTTTTCAGCTGTCCAAAGTAAAGTAATTGTACTTAGAAGCTTATCTACTTACACTAATATGTGTGTGAGTCTATCTGTGTGTGTGTGTGTGTGTGTGTGTGTGTGTGTGTGTGTGTGTGTGTATGTATAGATTACATAGCCAGTTAGAAGTAAATTTACTTCAAAATAGTACATTCTATTATCTAGTTGTTAATTCTTCCATTAACAAGTAATGCACTTAACATGTCCTTAAGCTAAATTTGTCTAAAAAATTTGTCTTTAATTTAAAAAATCTTTTTCCTTATAAATCATAATTAATTTATTATTTTAATAGAAAGCATTTTCATAATGTATCTTTTATGGCAAGTAACTTTAGTATTAAAAATCAAATTTTAAAAATTAAAAATATTCACTCTCACAGTATTGTTTAGAGTTACCATTGAATGCCAAATTAAAATGTCCATTTGTTGAAGGAATACAAACACAAGTGTCACAGTCTTAGAGAGATCCAAATTTGGTCTAAATAGCTTAGGAGAATCACTTTATATTTTCCTCCCATGTAAGCTATGGAATATTCAGAGGTTTTGAGGGAATTACTGTTTTCATTAATTTATTTCTCCATTTTTCTAATAGGTTTTCAACTGTTACAGAACAAATCAACTCATTTTCTTCTCCACTAACCTATTGTGTATTATCACCCTTTAGCACAAACTCCTTCATCAAAGCTAACATGACAACTTTATAAGCCCTCTAATGTTATCTCAACTGTCCACTGAGATTTTTTTTTTTTTTTTGAGTTGGAGTCTCACTCTGTCCGCCCAGACTGGA
>NW_007232027.1:47484-59010 GCF_000164805.1 Carlito syrichta
TAGCCGGAATTACAGGCATGCGCTACCATGCCCGGCTGATTTTTTTTTGATTTATTGTACAAATGACGTCTCGCTGCCCAGGCGGATCTCGAACCCGAAGGCTCAGGCAATTCACTCACCTCAGCCTCCCAAAGGCACGGGATTACAGGCTGAGCCACCGAGCCTGGCGTCCACTGAGATTTTATATGCACAATTTACAGATGAATCCTTCATCATTTAACAGAACTTATTAATAAGGACATATTGAGTGGGTAACATGCTTGTTTTTTAACTGACCACCTTGATTGTGTGTGATAGTCCTATTTGTAGTGTTCTTAGGTCATACTGACTCAGCCTCTGTGGCTCTCTTCAGCCTGGGAGACACCCATGGCGGAGATTAGTGAAGACCACAAATGTTCTCTGAGTCCATCTTCCAGCTCAAAGATCTGATAGCAATAAGAGGCCACTGCTATCGAAGTAGAAAATAAACCATGGTCTGATGAGCAGATGGAAGGTTTGCTTGGCCTTCATTTCTAAAAGATAATTTTACAGTTTACATAACTCACATTGTGACAAGTCTCATCATACCCACACACTGTTTTTGTAATTCCAAATATATTTTACCAAAAAAAAAATCATGTGGCCCTGGGAGTTACAGGATTTCCAGCCTGGTGTATTTGAGGTCTTCCTTGCTGTCCCCTGCATTTCCTCTCTATTACACATGAAATGGGAAAAATGGGTGGATTTCTCAGACACTCCTCCTCAAGCCCCACAACTTCCTTTCCATAGGATTTTTTTTCCCGTATTACTCCCTACGAAGAGCTCACACTGAAGGAAAGACACCTGGTCTGATGTTACTCTGGCCCAGTTGTATATCACAGAAATTTCTTTTGAGGTTTCCACACTTCACCATCACTTTTTCATTTTTTGAGAATCAGCTCTGTGAACTCAAAATTTGTAGTTCTAAAATTTGCAATTCCATCTTTAATCCCCTGACGTCCTTTTCAATTTCCTATTCCTGTTTAACTAATGTCATTCTAAAAGCAAAAATCCTTTAGTGCCATGTCTAGGAAAAATAAATTGGCATCAGTGTAGCTTAACATGGTCTCTTCATTTTATGTTTATTTTACATATGCTTACCTAAAAATCTTTTTTTTTTACTTCTTTTAAGGAAAAATGCAACAACATTTTTAAAGACTTTTAAAATGTATTAAAGTGTAATTCCATTCCCTGCCAGGGACTTAAATCATCTGTGTCTTTATTCAATCACATCCTTCATATGCCACTTGTAAAGGGAAAGGCGCACCCTCCAATGGGACAGGTGTTTTTTTTGCATTTGTTTTGCTGAGTAAGGTGTGCAAACTGAAGACCAAGTCTAATTGTGGAGGACAATAATCCTTTTACAAGGGAGATTAGAGGTATAGAGAAATAAAAGAGGTAATGCAGTAAAGGCCTAAGAATGAAATTCTGGAAAAGAATAAAGAGCTATGATAGACCCTTATAAAATCCTGCTGTATCATATGCAATACAAATTATCTTCTTCAGTTCCCATGGAACATCCATAATATTTATTTTTCTGTTGTGTTTTACAAATGCTGTTTGAAGAATGAGGTAAAATCATGGCCAGATGAGCTTTAAGGCTGGCATGGGGTGAAAGTTGAGAATATACAACCACTTACATCTGAGTAACAAAAATGAGACAGGATAGAGAAGGCATATTTTCTCATCAATATGTCAATGTGAAAGTTGTCAGAATCAAAACCTTAACAAGAGTAAAGAAATATTGCCACAAGGTTAAGATATATGGGTCCACATGCTCACATGCCTATGATAAGAACTATCCCATAGACTCCTGAAAAGGACTTGTGCACTTTTACACGTATCAGGAACTTTTGCCATAAAGTTCAGCTTGCTACCTGAGTGACCAAGACAGCTAGCTGGATTCAAAAGAACGCTTTCCTAACTCATCACCCCAACTGATGAACTGCCATCAGTTTCTGCACTAACCAATGCTGTCTTTGTCTCAAAAACAATTTACATGTATTCCCTTTGCCTTTAAAAGCTTCCTCTTGCCTCAATCTCTTTAGATATACCTATGGTTCTTATGACCTGCATATCTCAGGTATACAAGTCCACTGTTCACTCCCATATAAATGTACTATCTTAGAAAATCTAGTTTTGTTGATGCTGTTGTTGTTAAGGTAAACAAATAAACTGGAATCAGAAATTAGCATCCTTTGGAAGGAATCCAGGGTCTTGGAACTGGTGTGCAGTACACACATACACCTTTAAGCTGTCCGCTTTCATAGCTTGTCTTTTCTGCCCTGGTAAATCTGATCTCAGGACTAGTTGCCATTTTTTTAGATAAAAACATTTTGACTTACTTAAAATCTGATTGATAAGGCCACATTAACAAAGGACCTTGCATCTCTTCTGGGACTATAATAGACTTTTTATCATCTCTGGCAGTCATTTCTTATATAAAAACATGGCATCTTTCCAGTGAAAATACTACTCCAATTTGTATGCAGTGAATAATTAGATTATATTTGCTCTAGTGTGATTAATATGAAATCTAATGGTATTCTCAAATTCTAAAGACTTGCAATTTAAACACATTTTTAAATTGATGATCAAATTACATCAAGATAAATTCAGAACTCAGTTTCATTATTCAAACTCTCTAAATTTGTTTTTCTTAGAACTGAATAAGAAACCAGACTATAGAATACAATTATCTGTATGGTGGGCTGGCGTGTTGATGTTTCTAACCTCTCGACTTTGTTTTTCTCTGATTACTCTGTCGCTGCTGACTTTTCCACTTATATTAAGATCAAATTCAGTAATCTTTGTCTTAAAATGTTGGCATGTAAAACAGAAATATGTTGTTACAAATTTCCAAGACTCTTTGGGTTGTTTTCCTTTTGGTATTACAATGAAATGTATACCTTTGAAGAATTAATCCCTAATCACACTGGAGACTGAAGATGAAGTAAAACTAAATAAATAAATATATAAATAAGGGAAAAGAAGCTTTTAAAAGCAATCTGCTTTATCCAAAACTTGGTCCACAGTCTTGACAAAGTTATCTATCATGGACAAACACAAAATCATAAAATTCTTCTCAACAAATATTGGTTAAAAGATTTAACCATCTGTACAGGTAATCTTAACTTGTCCAATTTTGTCAGAAAAACAGACAGCAGTTTGGATTCCCCTATGTTTTTATAAGCCAGTTAGTTTATGTTACTGTTTTTTACTGTCTCATGACTAAAATTTTAAACTGAAAGTGTAAGATCTTTGGGTGACATGTGTTTATGAGTGTTTTCACATACATATATGTATTATGTTGTGTCTATGCGATGAAATGTTATAATCAGATAAAAATATCTTAAGAAATTATATTACTAACTTGATTTAACTTTCAGATAAATTAATACTATAAGTTAAAACATGTAGTAAATGACCCAAATACTTTTAATTGACATGACAAATGTATTTTTTATTTTAGTGTGTTGATAAAATAAAAAATAAAGATGCATTAAGAATTGTATACATACTTTTTTTTTAACCTGGTTTGGTGTTGAGCCAGGTTTATATTTGACTTTGATAGATGTTTTAAGGTCATGAAATGTAAATTCAAAGTAGGAGCAGAATGGACTTTGTGTAACACTTTAATGAGTGTCATATAATAATGTTGGTTTAATGAAGTCAGCTGTATCTCTTGAGTTATTGGCAATAGACCCATATACTTAACATTGAGTTTTTCCTTAGGTGAATACCTGATAAAAGCACTCTGTAAAAGCAGATTACAGGGAAGTAACTTAAAATGATGACTAGCTGTTTAATGCCTCAGGTTTCATAATCAATCTAGCATAATTACTATAATTTGTTAAATGAATGTGTTAAATAAATGTGTTAAATACAGTTTTTAAGATATTAAATTTGAGATATTAAAATTATGTTGTATTGAATAAGTAATAGGTAGTCATAGCATGTGTAGGTCACATGCAAATAATATAAAATACTGAAACACAAAATGCTGAACTTGAAGTTTAAATGAATCTAATTTAGACTCCTTATCACAAAAAAGACAAACTATATAAAGATCTATTAACAAATGTATCCTCTTCCATAAGAAAGGTTTGTTCTTTGAGAAAGCAGATACTTCTAGAAATTATAACATGTGCAATCCTAACCTTTTGGTACATAAAAGAAAGTTCAGAATCATTTACTTTTTTAGGTTGTTCACTGTAAATACAGGTTACTAAGAGTTATGAATTCTAATTAATTTGTGTACTTCTAGATGCATAATGTATAAGGGAAGTAAAATGTTTTATTGGTAAAAAAATTTTTTTAAAGCTTGACTATATATATTTTATTAAAAATTATTTTTCCTAAGTTTCGAGATTATTTAAATGTTATCTCAAAAGGTATGTATAGATAGAAAATGGTAAGTATGAAAGAGAAATGCAAAGAAACTTATGAAGATGTATTTTTTGTCAAAGAAAGTTTAAATAGAAAAGATGAAATATACATAGATACATATATAATTGGGAAAAGATTCTTTGTGTGTTCTTAATGACAAGGGGAAAATAAAAGCAAATTTATATCCTACATAGAATGATGTAGTGTTCTTTTATGAAAAGAGAATATATGGGACAAAAACTATAGTTTTGAGAAAGTGGTAATAGGTTAGAGTAAGTTTAGAAGACCTGAGTAAGTTATAAAAGTTTTGTGGAAAATGAATCTTGTGAAAGAAACTTTACATGTACTTAAATTGCATACATTTAGAATATAATTGTTCATATATTTTTCTAAAGACTGAGTTTTAGTGTCCAAAGCACACTGATCCAAAGCTAAAACTTACGCCCTGTGTTAAAACAGCAGGATTTTTTTAGAGTATTCACTGATTTAAAAAAAATATGAGTTTTTTCTTTATTTAGTGCTATGTAACTTGCCTAGAAAAAAATATATTGCATTTTATAAAAATACGTTTCTGTGTATCATGTTGTCTTTACCAAAGTCTTTTAAATAGCATAGAATATTTGATTAACCTGTTAAACACCTAAGGATTTTTGTTTTCTTCCCTTCAACCATACAACTTTCATTATCGCTCTTACTAAGTGAGTTACTGTTATTTTGCAGTAACATGTGTTCCTATTTTGCTTAAGCGTTTTGAGCATTTTGAGATTTGTAACAAGCTTTTCTCAAGATCAAATTTGAAATTAGTCTTTTTGACTTTCAATTTAGAAAACCTCCAAACTGTCTTATATAATGGCTGTATCCATTTACATTTCCAGCCACAGCTTGCAAGAGTTTCCTTTTCTGCACAACCTTATCAACAATTGCTATCTTTCATCTTCTTGATAATAGCTTCTGAAGTGAGTTTCAAGTAGATAAAACATTTTAATCTCAGCTAATCATTCATGATACAAAGAATGAGGAATTCAGTAATCTGTGTCTGGCCAAGACAGAAAGTACAGGTACAAGGGAGAAAGATCTGTGTTTGACCCATCACAGATAAACAAGGGAGTCATTTAAAGCCTTATGGGAATCATGGGAAAGAGTAGACAGAGCATCACATATAAATCATATAGGAAGGAAAGTTCTTTACAATGAATTTCTCAGAACAAATAAATGTGGTGGAATTTCTTAACCATTACTGTTTTCCAGGAGCACAGGACTCACAGGAACCTCAACCTTGTCACAGAGAATTTGGAGACTTAGTTCTGAGTCCTCTTATTACCACTGACTTCCAAGAGGACTACAACTTCCTCATCCTGAAAATAAGGAGGAATTTCAAAACCTAGTGGTTCTTTGAATGAATCTAAAACTTCAATGTTCTGCATGTCTCTGAGAATAACAGAAAAACTCCTTGGAAGAAGTGAGATGGCAGGGGAAGACAAAGAGAGAGGTTTAATTTGTAGAGGAAAGATGAGACAACAAAGGTTATGTCACAAAGAGGGAAGTAAAATTCAGCAGGTACATAAGAGCTCCTGGCCAGATTTGTAGAGAGAAGTGGAGGCATGAGGATGTTGACTTGGTCTATCCTGTTCTTTCTTTTGCCTACATTAGAGACAGTTTTCAGTGAAGACTGCTCTATGATCCTGGTATCTTTTTTCAGCTCATATATAGTGTTTCTCCCACATTGATTCTTGCCAAGGACACTGGAACTAATGATTGGAACACTGTACAACTTAATCAGCTTGTCTTCTCTTGGATACACCACAGCCTACCAGAAGGGTTATCTTATCATTGCTCTCATGAACATAACTGGTAAGACTTTGGGGCCTTGCTTCTACATAAGATGAGATCTGGAGTAGTATATGAAGTGGGAATAAGAAGTTGCTGGCCACAACTAAAGAGGGAGATCATTAAAAATAAAATTAGTTATTGAAAGGAACAAAAGAAACCACTCTGGATGCACAGCTCACCCTAGCAGCATGCTCTCTAAATCCCTCTGATGCCTGTGAGATCCTCGTGATATCCTCACTTCCAAAGCCCTGTGCTATCTGGGGACCCTCTCATCAAGCTCCTGAACATGCGATGTCCTAAATGGCCAATTTTCCTGGATAACCACACTTCCCTTTCCCTGTGCAAATGAGTGTTAGGGGATGTGGGCTCAAGAAAGAAGGGTAAGTTGGGTCAGATGTTCTACCTTCAAAAAGCAAAAGACTGAGGAAAATATTCATTCATTTGGCAGATATGTATAATCATGAAAATATATCTTGAAAAGATTAGAGGGAAAACAATTTTCAAACATGAGGACTAGAAACTGAGAATTCAGACCAATGTATACATTTTATATGTGGTGATTAGTCATTAGGAATTATGACAGGATCAGCAGGGAGTATAAGAATTGAATGAGAAGACAAAGTTTTGAAGGTAAAAGTGCAATGATGAAAGGAAGTATTGTAATACCATGTGTCTAAATGACCTGGACTTTAAAATAGGATAGAAGAACATCATCTGGAAGCAGAACACAGGAGCCAGGAGAGGAAGGAACATGATCAAGCAATATATAACACAGATTGCATCTCTTAGTGTACATACAAAGAAACCTGATTTTCATTTTGCTCTCTTCTCATCTTGAAAGTCACAGCTCCTAAACAACAAAAATAGGACAAAGCAAGTAGAATTTGCCTATATGGCAGAACTCAGGACAACCTAATTGGGTTGGACACTCAACATACAGGCATACTTTGCCCCAGTTGCCAATGATACCCTAAGAGGAATTTAAGCAATCAGTATGTAAATATGACTATAGAAGCAAAAACATATAACCATTCACAATGGATTGCTGGTGTTGTTTTTTTCTACATGATTTCCTACACAAGATTTCCCATTTGAATTCTTTACCATTTTCTTTCTTTGCCATGCTGTAAACTCTCCTAATTCTTCTGGCAGGAAGGAGTATGAAAGATTTGGCTCAGAATTATGGGAGCTGGAAGGAAGGGGGAAGCACCAGTGTTTCTGCACAAGGAAAAGGCGATTCTGCAACACTGTTGTCTATGTGCCTGGAGCAGAAATACACAGCTGAGTCCCTGAGTTCTGTGGAGTGTATCTTGAGAGTGAAGAAGGCTGCCTCAGGCATCTCAGCTGAGAATCTATCCTTGGCCATCCCTCCATCACCCATAAGAGACCGACTGTCAATTCCAATCCCTGCACCATGGTCTGTCTGTACCAGGAAAGGGCACTGTGGTCATAAGTTGGCTCACATCTGAGTGTCACTGCTTGTTCCATCTCTATCATTTCATGCCTGGGTGTCTGATGACACAAGAATCTGTGTGCTCTATAAAAGAAGACAGAAGAGGAGAAGTGGCAAGATGGCAACGGGGCAACCTGGTCTCTGAAGCCCTCTGCAAAGGAGATCGACAGTGGGTCTCTGACTCTCGCCCCAGGGGGCTATGGACCCCAACATCACAGCCTGCTCTTCATACG
This sequence comes from Carlito syrichta, assembly GCF_000164805.1. Lineage (NCBI taxonomy): Eukaryota > Metazoa > Chordata > Mammalia > Primates > Tarsiidae > Carlito > Carlito syrichta. The sequence goes on from NW_007232027.1 coordinate 55,408, forward strand.
GAGCTCGGCTGTTGCCACCGCTGGGACATTGCAATGGACTGGACAGTCACTGCGGCGCAAACAGTGCCACTGCCACCACCACAGCCCCTCCCTCCGCTGCTGCTGCTGCGGCCTCTGTGACACCCGTAGCACATCACACCACCCAGGCCCGAGGCGATCCACATCAAACCCTTTCAGGGAAGATCTGCTGCTGCCACCTCTCCTGCGAGAGACTGTCCTGCCCGCTCACTGTAAGGCTCCTGTTGCCTGACCTGAGGCAGGCAGCCATCTTGTTCCTGTGCGGCCCCACCCCCTCTGGGGCGAGCAGCTGAGATAGCACCACCTGCTGGCGATTCAAGGTAACAACACCGAAATGGGAGAAACAAGTTTGATAAAGACATAGACCAGAGTGCTGAACGGAGGGCAATCTGAACTGTCCTTCATAGCAGACCAGGGACAACTGACCCTAACTGCAAATTAATTTACCAGCTTGAAAAGAAAACTAGAAATCAGACCTGAAAGGACATTGGATTAAACGAAATGTCTCAGAGTGTGCTTCATTGATTCTATTAGTTTAATGACTTAATTCTATTCCTATTATATTGTTCCCTTTTTTCTTTTTTCCTTTTCCTTTTCTCCTCTTTTCTTCTCTCTGTAAACCATATCTTTGTATAGAAGAACAGCACACTAACAAGGTGGTTGGTTAGCTTGTATATTAACATCACTATATGTTTTACTTTTATTTTTTATTTTTTGTATGAGAGTTGGTTCATCTGTAGCTGTGGTCTATTGTTTTTATCTGTTTCGGTATAGGCCTCTCTCTCTATTTGTTGGCACACTTGTTTGTTTTCCCCCTTACTCCTCTATCTCTCCACTCCCCTCTTCAACCCACTATCTGCTCCATTCTCTCCCCTCTGCTAACCACATTTTATTTCAGGGAGTAAACCTACAGCCCCACTGCACGGACAGATTCCAGGGCAGTGGGAAGTGGGTTACACGTTATCCACACACCTGTCAGCGAATACTAGGACCTGCAGACAGATTTTGAATCACAGCTCTCCCCTTAAGTAAATCTCAAAACTGCAAAAAAGACCACCTCTAACCTACAGTGCAACTCCAGAATTGAACAAAGTAAGAGGACATACATAAAGAATAGGAGATTGAACAAACAGAAGTAAAACCAATCCCTTTACCCCTGAATATCAGAATTAAAGAAGACAGTGACGTGGAGGAGAGGAAAAAGTAGGGAGGGGGAAAAACTGAACAAATAAAGAAAAACCAAAAGAAGAATATAGGTCTTACACAGACCCCTGGGAAATCAGACACTGAGAAAACAGATTCTGGAACACAAACAATGAAGAGCCCCCAGAATGACTGATTACATGCAGCAAACCCAGACATCAAGACATTAATGGAGAGAATTAATAAATTGAGGAGAGACAAGAGCAAAATAGGAAGGAGCTGATGTCAGAAATGACAGCAGTAAAGAATACTGTGATGGAAATGAACAACAGACAAATAAGCATGGAAAGCAGAATCAGCCAAGCAGAAGAAAGAATCTCAGAGCTCGAAGACCAAAACACAGAACAAACCCAAACTGTCAACAGCATACAAAAGAAGCTCAAAAAGACAGAATAAAACCTGCAAGAGATGAATGATCACTTCAAGAGACCAAACTTAAGAGTAATTGGGCTTCCTGAGGCAGAGAGAGAAACAGAAACCACACTGGAACAAACATTTCAAGAAATCATTCCAGAAAACTTCCCTCATCTCATTAAGGATGAAAAAATTCAAACACAAGAGATTCAGAGAACCCCTGCAAGACAACAAATGAGAAGACCAACTCCCAGACATAATAATTAGCCTAAATAGAGTAGCTATAAAAGGAAAAATCCTAAAGGCAGCAAGAGAAAAAGGCCAGACTACCTACAAGGGAAAACAAATTAGAATAGCAGCAGATTTATCCACAGAAGCCCTTCAGGCTAGGAGAGCCTGGAGCCCTATTTTCAAAGATCTAAAAGATAAACAATTTCAACCAAGAAAAACCTACCCAGTCTAACTAAGCTTCATTAGTGAGGGAGAATTGAAATCTTTTCCAGATATCCAATCCCTAAGAACCTATGCTGCCACCAGACCACCTCTACAAGAAACACTTAAGAAAGTACTGAACACAGAAGAAAAAGAAAAAATAACAACAGCATTCTTCACAAGAGTACAGGCAAAAGATTAAAAACACACAAGAACCAACTTCAAAACCCAAAGAAAGACAACAAACAAACAGGAACAAGTCTGTAAGAACCATATGACAGGGATCAACTCTTGCATTTCAATTATTAGCCTAAATTTGAACGGACTAAATGCAGCACTAAAAAGACATACAATGGCAAAATGGATACAATATCATCAGCCAACAATCTATTGCCTTCAAGAGACTCACCTCACTAGAAAGGACACCCACAGAATCAAAGTAAGAGGATGGGAAGCAAACTTTCAGGCGAACGGAATACAAAAGAAAGGAGGAGTAGCAATATTAATTTCGGACAAAATACCCTTCAAGCTATTAAAAATCAAAAAAGATACAGAAGGCCACTACATAATGATAAAAGGTTCACTCCATCAACAAGAAATATCTAACCTAAACATATATGCACCCAACACAGGTGTGCCAACTTTCATAAAGCAACTTCTAGGAAAACTAAAGAAAGATATTGACTCTAACACCATCATAACTGGGGACTTTAATACCCCACTCACAAGCCTAGACAGATCATCAGGACAAAAAAATCAGCAAGGAGATCCGGAACCTCAATGTAACTTTGGACCAAATGGACTTAATTGGTACATACAGAAAACTCCATCCAAAGATCACAGAATATGCATTCTACTCATCACTGCATGGAACATATTCTAAGATCGATCACGTAATTGGTCATAAATCAAGCATAAGCAAATTTAAAAGGACCGAAATTCTACCATGCACCTTCTTGGACCACAATGGAATAAAAATAAACATTGACACCAACAAATTCCCCCCAAAACCCACAAAGACATGGACACTAAACAGCATGATGCTAAACAACTCCTGGGTCAATGATGAAATCAAAACAGAGATCAAAAGATACCTGGAAACAAATGAAAATGAAGAAACATCTTACCAAAATCTCTGGGATGCCTTGAAAGCTGTAGTCAGAGGGGAATTTATATCCCTACAAACACACATGAACAAAATGGAAGGAACACAAATTAACAACCTAACAAGCCACCTAAAGAAGCTGGAAAAGCAAGACCACAAAAACACTAACTTCAGCAGAGGAATCCAGATCACCAAAATAAAAGCCCAAATCCAAGAAATAGAAGACAAAAAGATAATACAAAAAATCAATGAAACAAAAAGCTGGTTCTTCGAAAGAATAAACAAGATCAATGGTACCTTAGCTAGACTGACCAAGAAAAAATGAGAAAAAACCCAAATAAGCACAATCAGAAACACAAAAGATGAAGTCACATCTGACCCTGAAGAAATACAAAAGATCATTAGAGACTACTACGTACACTTGTATGGAAACAAACTTGAAAACCAGAAGCAAATGGAGGACTTTCTGACATCACACAACCTCTGCTGGT
>NW_007232028.1:0-5951 GCF_000164805.1 Carlito syrichta
AGTTAGGTCAGCTAACCTGTCGGCCAACTAGTAGGCCGACTAATTTGGTCAGTAAACAAGCAGGCAACAGGTTAACCTTGCTAAATAGTGGGCAAACTCTTTAGTCAGCTAGTTAACCCAGCTAACTAGTCGGCCAACTAATCGACCATCTTGTTAAGCCAGCTGACAAGTCGGCCGAGTAGTCAGCCAATGTGTTAAACCAGCTAATTTGTAGGCCAACTCATCAGTCAAAAATTTAAGTCTCCTAGCTAACTCGTTAATCAACTAATCAAGTCAGCTAGTTAACTCGTTTGCCAACAAGTTAAAACAGTTAGCTAACTCATTAACCAACTTGTTAAGTCAGCTAGCTATCTCGTTTTCCAATTAGTTAAGCCAGCTAGCTAAGTCAGCTAGCTAAATAGCTAGCTAGCTAGGTCAGCTAGCTCACTAGTTAGCTTACTATTTAAGTAGCTACTTAAGTCTGCCACCTAACTAGTTAGCTAATTATTAAATCAGCTAGTAATTCAGCTAGCTAAATAGTAAGCTAACTATTTAATTCAGGTAATTAAGTCAGCTATCTAACTAGTTAAGTCAGCCAGTTAAGTCAGCTAGCTAAGTCAGCTAGTTAAGTCAGTTTTCTAAATTAGTCAGCTGGTTAAGACAGCTAGCTAGCTAGTGAGCTAATGGGTTACATCTTCAGGTTGAGTCAGGAAGTTAGCCAGTTAACTAAGGGATTAAATCAGCTCGTTGATTCAGCTAGCTAACTAGTTAGGAAACTGGTTGAGTCAGCTGATTGGGTAGGCTAGCTAGCAGTTAGCTAACGAGTTAAGTCAGCTGGATGAGTCAGCTAGCTTGCTAGATAGCTAATGAGTTAAGTCAGGTGGTTGTGTCAGTTAGTTAGCTTGTTAGAAAACGAGTTAAGTCAGATGATTAAATCACTTAGCTAGCACATTAGATAACAAGTAAGCTAACTAGTTACCAAGCTGGTTAAGCCAGTTACCTAGCTAGGCAGCTAACTATTTAAGTCAGCTTGTTAGCTAGGTAGCTAGCTAATTTGCTAACAATTCACGTCAGTTGGCTAGCTAGGTAACTAGCTAGTTAAGTCAGCTGGCTAGCCAGGTGGCTAGCTAGGTAGTGAGCTAGTTAAGTCAATTGGTTAGCTAGCTGAATAGCTGGTTAATTCAGCTAGTTAAGTGAACTAGCTAGCCAACTGGCAACATAGGTAAATAGTTAAGTCAGCTAGATTGCTAACTGGCTAACTAGTGATGCCAGCAGGTTAAGTCAGCTGGCTAGCCAACTGGCTAGCTGGTTAAGTCAGCTAGTTTAGTAGGCTGTCTAGCCAGCTGGCTATGTAGGTAGCTAGCTAGATAAGTCAGCTTGCTAGCCAGCAGGCTAGCAGTTCAATGCACCTAGTTAATTCATCTGGCTAGCCTGCTGGCTAGGTAGGTAGCTAGCTAGTTATGTGAGCTGGCTAGCCAGCTTGCTACCTAAAGTCAGCTAGGTAAGTCAGCTGTCTAGTCAGCTTGCTAGATAGGTAGCAAGCTAGTTAAGTCAGCTGGCTAGCCAGGTTGCTAGCAATTTAAGTCAGCTAGTTAATTCAGCTGGCTTCCCCACTTGATAGCTACATAGCTAGCTAGTTAAGTCAGCTGGCTAGCCAGCTGGCTAGCTGGTTAAATCAGCTAGTTAATTCAGCTGGCCACCCAGCTGTCTAGGTAGTTAAGTCAACTAGTTAAGTAGCTGTCTAGCCAACTGGCTAGCTGCTTAAGTGAGCTAGTTTAGTCAGCTGGCCAGCCAGCTGGCTAGTTAGGTAGCTAGCTAGTTAAGTCAGCTAATTAAGTTAGCTGGCTAGCTAGTTCAGTCAGTTAGTTAAGTCAGCTGGCTAACCAGCTGTCGATTAGTGCAGCTATCTAGTTAAATTAGCTGGCTAGCCAGGTGGCTAGCTAGTTAAATCAAATAGTTAAGTCAGTTCGCTGGCCAGCAGGTTAACTAGGTATTAACTCAGCTGACAAGCCATAGACTATGTAGGTAGGTAGCTACTTAAGTAAGCTGGCTAGCCTTTAGGCTACATAGTTATGTGAGCTAGTTAAGTCAACTGGCTATCCAGCTGTCTAGCTAGGTAGATAGCTAGTTAAATCTGCTGGCTAGCCAGCTGCCTACATCGTTAAGTCAGCTAGTTAAATCAGCTGGCTAGTCTGCTGGCTAGCTAGGTAGCTAGGCAATTAATTCAGGTTGCTAGTCAACCAGCTAGCTAGCTAAGTAAGCTACTTTAGTCAGCTGGCTAACCAGTTGGGTAGCTAGTTAAATCAGCATGTTAATTCAGTTGTTTATCCAGCTGGCTAGCTAGTTAAAAAGTTATTTACGTCAGATGGGCAGAAAACTGGTTCGCTAGTTATTTCAGCTAGTTAAGTCAACAGACAAGTTAGAAAATTAGGTAGTTAAGTCAGCTAAATATGTCAGCTAGCTAGCAAGCTAGTTAAGTCAACTGGTTAGCCAGCTTGGTAGCTAGATAGCTAGCTAGTTATGTCAGCTGTCTAGCAAACTGGCTAGCTAGTTAAGTCACCTAGCTAAGTCAGCTGAGTAGCCAGCTGGCTAGGTAGGTAGCTTGCTATTTAAGTCAGCTGGCTAGACAGTTGGCTAGCTAGATAAGTCACCTAGTTAATTCTGCTGGATAGCCAGCTGGCTAGCTATGTACCAAACCAGTAATTCAACTGGCTAGAAAGCAGGCCAGCTAGTTACCACAGCTAGATAAGTCAGCTGGCTAGCAAGCTGACTAGCTAGGTGGTGACCTAGTTAAGTCAGTTGGCTAGCCTGCTGGCTAGCTAATTAAGTCAGCTAGTTGTCAGCTGGCTAGCTAGCTGGATAACTAGTTAAGTCAGCTAGTTTAGTCACCTGTCCGGTCAGCTGCTTAGATCATTAATCAAGTAGTTAAGTCAGCTGGACAACCATCTGGCTAGCTAGTTCAGTCACCTAATTAAGTCTGTTGCCTAGCCATCTCGCTAGCTAATTAAAAAGTTAGTTAAGTCAGATGGCTAAACAGCTATCTAGTTATTTCAGTTTGTTAAGTCAGCTGGCTATCTAGTTAGCTAGTTAATCCAGCTATTCTTGTGAGCCAGCTAACTAGTTTTGTCAGCTAGTTAATTCGGCTGGTTAGATAGCTAGCCAGATAGTAAGCTCATTATTTCAGCTAGTAAAGTCAACTGGCTATCTAGGTAGCTAGCTAGTTAAGTCAACTAGTTAAGTCAGCTGGCTAGCTAGTTAAGTCAGCAGGCTAGACAGCTGCCTAGCTTGGTAGCTAGCTAGTTAATTCATCTGGCTAGCCAGTTGGCTAGCTAGCTAAGTCATTTAGATTATTCAGCTAGCTAGCCAGCTGATTAGCTAGGCAGTTAGGTAGTTAAGTCAGCTGGTAAGGCAGCAGGAGTCATAGGTATCTAGCTAGTTAAGACAGCTGACTAGCCACCTGGCTAGCTAGTGATCTCAGCTAGTTAAGTCTGCTGACTAGCCAGCTGGCTAAGGAGTTATGTCAAGTAGTTGAGTCATCTGGCTAGCCAACTGGCTAGGTGGTTAAATCAGCTAGTTAATTCAAGTTGCTAGACATCTGGCTAGCTAGATAGCTAGTGAGTTAAGTCAGCTGGCTAGCCGGTTAAGTCAACTATTTAAGTCAGCTGGCTAGCCACCTGTCTAGGTAGGTAGTTAGCTAATTAAATCAACTTGCTAGCCGGCTGGCTAGCTAGTTAATTCAGCGAGTTAAGTGAGCTGGTTAGTCATCTGGCTAGCTAGTTGGCTGGCTAGTTAAGCCAGCTGGATAGCCAGATGGCTATCTAGTTAACTCAGCTAGTTAACTCAGTGAGTTAGTCGGCTGGTTACCTAGTTGACTGGCAAGTTATGCTGGCGGGTTAGCAGACTGGTCAGGTGGGTGGCCAGCTAGTAAAGCCAGCTGGCTATCCAGCTGACCAGCAGGATTGCTGGCTAGTTAAGCCGGTTGTCTGTAACACTGTTCAACCAGCCGCCTGGCTACTTAAGTCGTCTGGCTAGCCAGCTGGCCAACCCGCTAGCTAGCTAGTCAACTGCCTAGGCAGTTAGCCAGCCAGGTAGCTAGCTAGTTAAGCCTGGTGGCTAGCCATCTACCCAACCAGGTAGTTAGCTAGTTAAGTCAGCTGGCTACCCAGCTATCCAGTCAACTAGTCAGCTAGTTAAAACAGCTAGCTAGCCAGCTAGTAGTTAAGTCATCCAGGAAGTCAGATAACTATTTAGCTATATTGTTAAGTCAACTAGCTACTCAGGTTGCTAGTCAGCTAGCTACTTTAGTCTCCTAGGGAGTCAGCTAGTTAGTCAGTTAGATAGTTAAGTCAACTAGCCAGGTAACTATCCAGTTACCTGGCTAGTTAAGTTACCTAGCTATACAGTTAGATAGCTTGTTTGCTAGCTAGTTATGTCAGCTAGATAGCCAGCTAGCTAGTCAGCTAGCTAGTTAAGCCAGCTAGCATATCAGCTAGTTACTTAGCTAATGAGTTGACTAGCAACTCAGCTAGCTGTCAGCCAACTAGTGGCCTCCCTCACTTTCCATCAGGTCAGCTAACTAGTAGGCTCACTCACCCGCCAACCAGTCAGCAAACTAGTAACCTCGCTCGCCAGCCAACAGGTCAAGTAACTTGTAAGCTCGCTCAAAGGCCAACAGATCAGATAACTAATCGTTTGCTTGCCAGCTGACAAGTAAAGTCAGTTCACCAGACGGCTCACATGCCAGCCAACTAATTGTGGCAGAGCATGCGTAGGATTGCTCACCGGCTGACTAGTTAATTCAGCTGACCAGCCGGCTTGCTTGCAGGCTGACAAATTAAGTCAGCTCACCTGTCATCTCACTCACCAGCTGACTAGTTAAGTTAACTAACCAGTAGGACTACTAGCCAGACCACTAGTTAAATCAGCTAACTAATAGACCGACTAGTGGACCAGTTTGTCAGTCAAAAATTTAGGTCAGCTAATAAGTCAGCCAACTTGTCAGCCGACTAGTTAGGTCAGCAAACTAGCCAGCCAAACCGAGCTAACTAGGGGATCAACTCATCAGTCAACTAGTTAACCCAACTAAATACTCGGCCGAGTATTCGGCCAGCTTGTTAACCCAGCTAAAAGGAAGTCAAGTAGTCAGCCAATGTGTTAAACAAGCTAACTAGTCATCTGACTCATCAGCCAAAAAGTTAGGTCACCTTGTTAACTCGTTAACCAACTAGTTAAGTCAGCTATGTAACTCGTTTACCAGTTAGTTAAAACGGTTATATAACTCATTAACCAACTCGTTAAGTCAGCTAGCTATCTCATTAGCCAACTAGTTGTCAACTAGCTAAGTCAGCTAGCTAAGTAAGCTAGCTCAATAGTTAGGTATCTATTAAAGTCAGTTACTTAAGTCTTCTACCTAACTAGTTAGCTAATTAGTTAAGTCAGCTGGTTATTTAGCTAGATAAATAGTTAGCTAACTATTTAATTCAGTTAGTTAAGTCAGCTAGCTAACTAGTTAAGTCAGCCAGTTAAGTCAGCTAGCTAAGTAGTTATGTCAGCTGGCTAAGTCAGCTAGTTAAATCAGCTTCTAATATATCAGCTTGTTAAGACAGCTAGCTAGATAGTTAGCTAAAGGGTTAAGTCAGCAGGTTGAGTCAGGTTGGTAGCTAGTTAACTAATGGGTTAACTCAGCAAGTTGAGTCAGCTAGTTATCTAGTTAGTAAATGGGTTGAGTCAGATGATTAAGACACCTAGCTAGCATGTTAGATAACGACTAAGCTAACTAGTTATCTTACTACTTGTGTCAACTAGCTATCAAGGTAGCAAACTATTTAAGTCAGCTTGTCAATTAGGTAGCTAGCTAGTTAGCTAACTATTTAAGTCAGCTGGCTAACTGGGTAGCTAGCTAGTTAGCTAATTATTTAAGCCCACTGGTTAGCTAGGTAGCTACTAGTTAAGTCAGCTACTTAAGTCAGCTG
>NW_007232028.1:6751-8532 GCF_000164805.1 Carlito syrichta
TAAGTCAGCTAGCTAGCCAGCTAGCTAGCTGGTACCTCAGCTAGTTAATTAGCTGGCCAACTAGTAAGTCAGCTAGTTAAGTCAACTGACTAGCTAGTTAAGTCAGTTAGTTAAGTCAGCTGGCTAACCAGCTGCCTAGCAGGGTAGCTAGCTAGTTAATTCTGCTGGCTAGCAAGCTGGCTAGCAAGTTAAGTCACCTAGTTAAGTCAGTTGGCTGGCCAGCCGTTTAGATAGGTAATGAGGTAGTTAAGTCAGCTGGCAAGCAAGCGGGAAATGTAGGTAGGTAGCCAGTCATATCAGCTGGCTAGCCATAAGGCTATCTAGTTATGTCAGCTAGTTAAGTCTGCTGGCTATACAGCTGTCTATGTAGGTAATTAGCTAGTTTAGTCTGCTGGTTAGCCAGGCAGCTACTTCGTTAAGTCAGCTAGTCAAGTCAGCTGGCTAGGCCACTGGCTACCTAGGTATTTAGGCAATTAAGTCAGCTGGCTAGCCAGCTGGCCAGCTAGTTGAGTCAGCTAGCTTAGTCAACTGGCTAACCAGCTGGCTAGCTAGTTAACCCAGCTCATTACATCAGTTCTCTAATCAGCTGGCTAGCTGGCTAAAAAGCTTGTTACATCAGATGCATAGCCATCTGGTTCGCTAATTATTTCAGGTAGTTAAGTCACCCGGGTAGCTAAGTAGGTAGCTAGTTAAGTCAGCTGGATATGTCAGCTAGCTAACTAGTTAAGTCAGCTAGTTAAGACAGCTAGCTATATGATAGTTAGGTACCTATCTAGTTGAGTTAGCTAGTTAAGTCAGTTGGCTAGCTAGGTAGATAGCTAGTTAAGTCAGCTATTTAAGTCAGCTGTCAAGCTATTTAAGTCAGTTAGTTAGTGAACTGGAGAGCCAGCTGCCAAGCAAGATAGCTAGCTTTAAGTCAGTTTCCTAACCAGCTGGCTAGCTAGTTAAGTCTCCTACTTAACTCAGCTCTCTGGCCAGCAGGATAGCTAGGTAGTTAGGTAGTTAAGACAGCTGGAAAGCCAGTGAGCTAAATGTTAGATAGCTAGTTTTTTCAGCTGGCTAGCCATCCAGCGTCTAGTTATGTCACCTAGTTAAGTCAGCTAGCCATTCAGCTGTCTAGCTTGGTAGCTAGCTAGTTAAGTCTGCTGGCTATCCAGCTGTCTACTTTGTGAAGTCAGCTAGTTAAGTCAGCTTGCTACCCTGCTGGATAGCTATGTAGCTAGGCAATTAAGTCATCTGGATAGCCAGCTGGCTAGCTAGGTAGCTAAATAGTTATGCCAGCTGTCTAGTCAGTTGGCTAGCTAGTTAATTTACCTAGTTAAGTCGGCTGAGTAGCCAGCTGGCTAGCTAGGTAGATTCCTATTTAAGTCAGCTGGATAGAAAGCTATCTAGCTAGATAAGTCACCTAGTTAATTCAGCTGGATAGCCAGTTCCCTAGCTATGTAGCAAGCTAGTTAATTCAACTGGCTAGAAAGGACAGCTAGTTAAGACAGCTAGTTAAGTCAGCTGACTAGCCAACTCTCTAGCTAGGTAGTGACATAGTTTAGTCAGTTGCCTAGTCAGCTGGCTAGCTAATTATGCCAGCTAGTTAAGTCAGCTTGCTATCCAGGAGACTAGAGGGGTAGAGAGCTAGTTAAGTCAGCTGACTCGCCAGCTTGCTGGCTAGGTACTATCTAGCTATGTCAGCTGTCTAGCCAGCTGGCTAGCTAGTTATGTCACCTAGTTAAGTCAGTTGACTAGCCAGCTGGGTAGCTAGGTAGCCTGCTAGTTAAGTCAGCTGG
>NW_007232028.1:9032-16381 GCF_000164805.1 Carlito syrichta
CCCTAGCTAGTTAAAAAACTAGTTAATTCAGATGGCTAGACAGCTGGCTAGCTAGTTATTACAGTTAGTTAAGTCAGCTGGCTAGCTAGGTAGCTAGCTAGTTAACTCAGCTCATTATTTCAGCTATTTAGCTTCTTAAGTCAGCTAGTTAAGTCAGCTTTCTACCTATATTTCTAGCTAGGTAGCTAGATAGTTATTTCAGCTAGTAAATTCAGCTGCCTAGCTAGATAACTAGCTAGTTAAGTCAGCTAGTTGAGTCAGCTGGCTAGCTAATTAAGTCAACTAGTTAAGTCACCTGGCTAGCCAGCTGCTTAGTGGGGTAGCTAGCTAGTTAATTCAGATGGCTAGCCAGCTGGTTAGCTAGTTAAGTTACCTAGTCAACTCAGCTCTCTAGCCAACTGGTTAGCTAGGTAGCTAGGTAGTTAAATCAGCTGGTAAATCAGCGGGATATGTAGGTAACTACCTAATTAATCCAGCTTGTTAGACACCTGGCTAGCTAGAGATGGCAGCCAGTTAAGTCATCTAGCTAACCAGCTGGCTAAGTATTTATGCCAGCTAGTTGAGTCAGGTGGCTAGCCAGCTGGTTAGTTAGTAAAGTCAGCTACTTAGTTCAAGTGGCTAGCCAACTGGCTAGCTAGGTATCTCGCTAGTAAAGTCAGTTGGCTAGCCAGTTGTCTAGCTGGTTAATTCAGCTACTTAAATGAGCTGGATAGCCACCTGGCTAAGTAGGTAGCTAGCTAATTAAGTCAGCTGGCTAGCCGGTAGGCTAGCTAGTTAAATCAGCAAGTGAAGCAAGCTGGCTAGCCAGCTGGCTAGCTAAGTGGCTAGCTCATAAAGCCAGTTGACTAGCTGAATGGCTATCTAGTTAAGTGAGCTAGTTAAGTCAGCTGGTTAGACGGCTGGCTAGCTAGGTGGCTGGCAAGTTAACCTAACTTATTAGCAGGCTGTTCAGGTAGGTGGCCAGCTAGTTAAGCCGACTGGCTAGCTGACTGATAAGCAGGGTGGCTGGCTAGTTAAACTGACTGGTTATTCCACTGTCCAGCCAGCCAGCTCAGTATTTAAGCTGTCTGGCTAGCCAGGTGGCCAGCCGACTAGCTAGCTAGTCAACTGCCTAGCCAGCTAGCCAGCCAGGTAGCTAGCTAGTTAAGACAGCTGGCTAGCACTTTAGCCAACAAGGTAGCTAGCTAGTTAAGTCTGCTGGCTAGCCAGCAAGCCAACCAACTAGCTAGTCAGCTTGTTAAGTCAGCTAGCTAGCCAGCTAGCTAGTTAAGTCAGCTAGCAAGTCAGCTAATTATTCAGGTACCTAGTTAAGTCAGCTAGCTAGTCACATAGCAAGTCAACTAACTAGTTACCTCAGCTAGCTAGTCAGCTGGCTAGTCAGCTAGGTAGTTAAGTCATTAGCCTGCTAACTAGCCAGTTAAGTCAGCAAACTAGACAGCTAGATAGCTTGTTTGCTAGATAGTAATGTCAGCTAGATAGACAGCTAGTTAGTCAGCTACCTACTTAAGTCAGCTAGCAAATCAGTTAGTTACTTAGCTTACTAGCCGGCCAGCAACTCAGCTTGCTGGTGAGCTAACTAGTGGGCTCCCTCGCTTTCCATCAGGTCAGCTAGCTACTTGGCACGCTTGCCTGCCAACCGGTCAGCAAACTAGTTGGCTCGCATGCCAGCCAACAGGTCAACTAACTGGTCGGCTTGGTCACAGGCCAACAGGTCAGCTAACTACTTGACTTGCTTGCCATCCGACTAGTTATATCAGCTCACTGGTTGGCTCACTGGCCGGCTGACTACTTATGGCAGCGCATGTGTTGGTTCACTTTTCAACAGACTACTTAATTGAGCTGACCAGTCGGTTCAATCACCATCCAACTAGTTAAGTCAGCTCACCTGCCGACTCACTCACTGGCTGACTCATTAAGTCAGCTAACCTGTAGGCATACTAGCCGGCCAACTAGTTAAGTCAGCTAACCAATTGGCCGACTAGTGGTCCAACTTGTCAGCCAACATATTAAGTCAGCTAAATATTCGGCTGACTAGTTAGGTCTACTAACTAGCCACCACCTACTTAACTGAGCTAACTATGGGGCGAACTCGTCAGTCAACTATTTAACCAAGCTAAATAGTCGGCCAATTAGTTGTCTAACTTGTTCAGCCAGCTAACAAGTTGGCCGAGTAGTCAGCCAACGTGTTAAATGAGCTAATCAGTCGGCCAGCTCATCAGCCAACAAGTTGTCACCTAGCTAACTCATTAACCAGCTAGTTAATTCAGTTTTTGACTTGTTTACCAACTAGTTAAGACAGTTATGTAGCTCATTAGCCAACTTGTTAATTCAGCTAGCTTTCTTGTGAGCCAACTAGTTAATTCAACAAGATAAGTGAGCTAGCTAACTAGCTAGCTACCTAAGTCAGGTACCTAAGTCACCTAGCTCACTAGTTAGCTAATTATTTAAGTCAGCTACTTAAGTGTGCTACCTAACTAGTTAGTTAACTAGTTAAGTCAGCTGATTATTCAGCTACTAAAATGTTTAGCTAACTATTTAATTCAGGTAAAGTCAGCTAGCTAACTAGTTAAGTCAGCCAGTTAAGTCAGTTAGCTAAGTAGTCAAGTCAGCTAGCTAAGTCAGCTAGTTAAGTCGACTTCTAATTTAGTCAGCTGGTTAACCAGTTAGTTAACTAGCTAACTAACTGATTCAACATGCTGATTTAAACCTTTAGCTAGCTAGCTAGTTAACTAACGGGTTAAGTCATCTTGTTGAGTCAGTTGCTAGCTAGTTAGCAAACGGGTTGAGTCAGCTGGTTGAGTAGGCAAGCTAGCTAGTTAGCTAATGAGTTAAGTCAGCTGTATAGTCACCTAGCTAGCTAGATAGTTAACAAGTTAAGTGAGCTGGATGAGTCAGCTAACCAGCTCATTAGGAAATGAGATAAGTCAGGTGATCAAGTCACCTACCTAGCACATTAGATAATGATTAAGCGAGTTATCTAACTGGTTAAGTGAGCTAGCTAGCAAGGCAGTTTACTATTTAAGTCAGCTTGTTAGCTAGGTAGCTATCTAGTTAGCTAACTATTTAAGTCAGTTGGCTAGCTAGGTAGCTGCTAGTTAAGTCAGCTGGCTAGCCAGCTGGCTAGCTAGGTAGCAAGCTAGTTAAGTCAGTTGGTTAGCCAGCTGGCTAGCTGGTTAATTCAGCTAGTTAAGAAAGCTAGCATGCAACTCTCTATTTAGGTAGCTAGCTAGTTAAGTCAGCTAGATAGCTACCTGACTAGCTAATGATGTCAGTGAGTTGAGTCAGCTGGCCAGCCAACTGGCTAACTGGTTAAGTCAGCTAGTTTATTCAACTGTCTAGCCAGCTAGCTATGTAGGTAGCTAGCTAGATAAGTCAGTTTGCTAACCAGCAGAATAGTAGTTCAAGTCAGCTAGTTAAGTCAGCTGGCTAGCCTGCTGGCTATATAGATAGCTAGCAAGTTAAGTGAGGTGGCTAGACAGCTTGTTACCTTAAGTCAGTTAGGTAAGTCAGCTGGCTAGCCAGCTGGCTAGATAGGTAGCCAGCTAGTTAAGTCAGCTGGCAACCAGCTGACTAGCAAGTTAAGTCAGCTAGTTAAGTCAACTGGCAAACAGCTGGCTAGCTAGTTAAGTCAGCTCATTAAGACTGTTGGCTATCCAGCTGGTTAGCCAGTTAAAAAGTTAGTTGTCTGATGGCTAGCTATCTGCCAGATAGTTATTTCAGCTAGTTAAGTCAGCTGGCTAGCTAGGAAGCTAGCTATATTAGTCAGGTAGCCAGCTGCCTATCTAGTTAAATCATGTGGTTAAGTCAGCTCGCTGTCCAGCATGTTAGCTAGGTAGTTAGGTAGTTAAGTCAGTTGGAAAGCCAGAGGGATATATAGGCAGGTAGCTAGTTAAGTGTGCTGGCTAGCCATCAGGCTATCTAGTTATGTCAGCTAGTTAAGTGAGCTGGCTATCAAGCTGTCTAGCTAGGTAGGTAGCTAGTTAAGTCTGCTGGCTAGCCAGTTAGCTACTTCTTTAAGTCAGCTAGTTAAGTCAGCTGGCTAGGCTCCTGGCTAGTTAGGTAGCTAGGCAATTAAGTCAGCTGGCTAGCCAGCTGGCCAGCTAGTAAAGTCAGCTAGTTTTTTCATCTGGCTAACCAGCTGTCAAGCTAGGTAAGTCAGCTGTTGAAGGCAGTTGTCTAGCCAGATGGGTAGCTAGTTAAAAAGCTGGTTATGTCAGATGGTCAGCCAGCTGGTTCACTAGTTATTTCAACTAGTTAAGTTATGGCAGCTAGGTGGCAAGTTAAGTCAGCAGGTTAAGTCAGCAGGCTAGCTAGATAGCTAGTTAGTTAAGCCAGCTAAATAAGCCAGGTGGCTAGCTAGGTAGCTAGCTGCTTATGTCAGCTAGTTGTGTCAGCTTACTAGCTAGTTAAGTCAGCTGTATAGCAAGCTGCATAGCTGGGTAGCTACCTAGTTAAGTCAGCTGGATAGCCAGTTATATAGCTAGTTAAGTAACCTAGTTAAATCAACTCATTAGCCAGCTTGTTACCTAGGTACCTAGGAAGTTAAGTGAGCTGGCAAGCCATTGGGTTATGCAGGCAGCTAGCTAGCTAAGTCAGCTGGCTATCCAGTTGGCTAGCTAGGTTCCTAGGCAGTTAAGTCAGCTGGCTAGCCAGCAGGCTACCTAGTTAAGTCACCTAGTTGTCAGCTGATCAGACAGCTGGCTAGATAGGTAGCTAGGTAGTTAAGTCAGCTGACGAACCTGTTGGCTAGGTACTTAAGTCACCTAGTTAAGTTAACTGGCTAGCCAGCTGGCTAGGTCTGTAGCTTCCTAATTAAGTCAGGTGGCTATACAGCTGGCTAGTTAGTTAAATCACCTAGTTTAGTCAGCTAGCTAGTCAGCTGGCTAGCTGTATTGCAAGCTAGTCAATTCAGCTGAATAGCAAGCAGACCAGCTATTTAAGTCAGTTAATTAAGTCAGCTGGCTAGCCAGCTGGCTAGCTAGGTAGCAAGCTACTTAAGTTAGTTGGCTAGCCAGCTGGCAAGCTAATAAAGTCAGCTAGGCAATTCAGCTGGCTAGCCAGCTAGCTAGCTAGGTAGAGAGCTAGTTAAGTCAGCTGGCTAGCCACCTTGCTAACTAGTTAATTAGGCTAGTTTGGTCAGCTGGCTAGTCAGCTTGCTAGCAGGCTAAGTCAACTAGTTATGTTGACTAACTATGTAGCAAGCTGGTTAAGTCAGCTGCCTATCCATCTGGCTAGTTATTTACATCAGCTATTTAATTCAACTGGCTTTCCAGCTGGCTAGCTAGGTTGCTAACTAGTTAAGTCAACTGGCTAACTAGCTGTCTAACTGGCTAAGTCAGCTAGTTAATTCAGCTGGCCAGGCAGCTGGCTTGCTAGTTAAGTCAGATAGTTAAGTCAGCTGGCCAGTCAGCCGGCTAGCTAGTTAAGTCAGCTAGTTAAGTCAGCTGTCCAGCTAGCTGGCTAGCTAGGTAGCTAGCTAGTTAAGTGAGCTAGTTAAGTCATCCGGTTAGCCAGGTATCTAGATAGTAGTCAGTTCATTATGCCAGCTGGCTAGCCAGCTACCTAGCAGGGTATCTAGTTAGTGAAATCAACTGACTAGCCTGCTGCCTATCTAGTTAAATCATGTGGTTAAGTCAACTCGCTGTCGAGCATGTTAGCTAGGTAGTTAGGTAGTTAAATCAGTTGGCAAGCCAGAGGGATATGTAGGCAGGTAGCTAGTTAAGTGTGCTGGCTAGCCATCAGGCTATCTAGTTATGTCAACTAGTTAAGTGAGCTGGCTATCAAGCTGTCTAGCTAGCTAGGTAGCTAGTTAAGTCTGCTGGCTAGCCAGCTAACTACTTTATTTCAGCTAGTTAAGTCAGCTGGCTAGGCTCCTGGCTAGCTAGGCAGCTTGGCAATTAAGTCAGCTGGCTAGCCAACTGGCCAGCTAATAAAGTCAGCTAGTTTTGTCATCTGGCTAACCAACTGTCTAGCTAGGTAAGTCAGCTGTTGAAGGCAGATGTCTAGCCAGCTGGCTAGCTAGTTAAAAAACTGGTTACATCAGATGGGCAGCCAGCTGGTTCACTAGTTATTTCAGCTAGTTAAGTCAGCTGGCTAGCTAGGTAGCTAGACAACTATGTCAGCTGGCTAGCCAGCTGGCTAGTTAGTTAAGTCAGCTAGTTAAGACATCTGGCTAGCCAGCTTGGTAGCTAGGTAGCTAGCTAGTTATGTCAGCTGTTTAGTCAGCTGGATATCTAGTTAAGTCACCTAGTTAAGTCAGCTGAGAAGGCAGTGGCTAGCTAGGTAGCTTGATAGTAAAATTAGCTGGTTAGACAGCCGGCTGGCAAGATAAGTCACCTAGTTAATTCTGCTGGATAGGCAGCTAGCTAGCTATGTAGCAAGTTAGTTAATTCACTGACTAGGAAAGCAGGCCAGCAAGTTAAGATAGCTAGCTAAATCAGCTGGCTAGCAAGCTGGGTGGCTATTAGTGACTTAGTTAAGTCAGTTGGCTAGCCAGATGGCTAGCTTATTATGCCAGCTAGTTAAATCAGCTGGCTATCCAGGTGGCTAGAGAGGTAGGGAGCTAGTTAAGTCAGCTGGCTAGCAGTCTGGATATCTAGTTAAGTCAGTTAGTTTAGTCACCTGGCTGGTCAGTTGCCTAGCTCGTTAATCAACTAGTTAAGTCAGCTGACTAAGCAGTTGGCCAGCTATTTAAGTCACCTGTTCAAGTCAGTTGGCTAGCCAGCATGCTAGCTATTTAAAAGCTAGTTAAGTCAGATGGCTAGATAGCTGACTAGCTAGTTATTTCAGCTAGTTAAGTCAGTTTGCTAGCTAGGTAGATAGCTAGTTAAATCAGTTAGTTACGTCAGATAACTAGCTAGTTAAGTCAGCTAGTTAAGTTGGCTACCTAGCTATATAGCTGGATAGGTAGCTACCTACTTATTTCAGCTACTAAAGTCTTCTGGTTATCTGGGTAGCTAGCTAGTTAAGTCAGCTAGCTTAGTCAGCTGGCTAGGCAGCTGCCTTGCTGTGTAGCTAGCTTGTTAAGTCAGCTGGCTAGCCAGCTGGCTTGCTAGTTAAGTCACCTAGTTAAGTCAGCTCTTAGCCAGTTGTTTAGCTAATTAGCTAGGTAGTTAAGTCAGCTGGCAAGCCAGCAGGATATGTAGGTAGCTAGATATTTAAGTCAGCTGGCTAGCCACCTGGCTAGCTAATGATGTCTGCTAGTTTAGTCAGCTGACTAGACAGCTGGTTATCTATGTCAGCTAGTTGAGTCAGCTGGCTCGCCAGCTGGCTAGCTGGTTAAGTCAGCTAGTTAATTCAAGTGGATAGCCAACTGGCTAGCAAAGTAGCTCGCTAGTTACATCAGCTAG
>NW_007232029.1:0-13291 GCF_000164805.1 Carlito syrichta
TGAAGACCTTTACAAGGAAAACTACGAAACACTGCTCAAAGAAATCAAAGTTGACACAAACAAGTGGAAAAATATCCCATGCTCATGGATTGGAAGAATCCATCTTACCTAAGGCAATCTACAAATTCAATGCAATACCCATTAAATTACCAGCAACATTCTTCTCAGACCTAGAAAAAACAACACAGGAATTCATATGGAAACACAAATGTCAAAGAATAGCCAGAACAATCCTCAGCAAAAAAAAACAACAAAGCAGGTGGTATCACATTACCAGACTTCAAACTTTACTATAAAGCTACAATCATTGGTATTGGTATAGGAACAGGCATAAAGATCAATGGAATAGAATTGAGATTCCAGAAGCAAAACCTCAATTTCTCAACCAACTCATCTTCGACAAAGCCTCCACCACCTACCAGTGGGGAGAGGAGAACCTGTTCAGTAAATGATGCTGGGAAAACTGGCTGGCCATATGCAGAAGATTGAAACAGGACCCCTATCTATCCCCATGCACAAAGTTTAATTCCAAATGGATCGGAGACCTAATGTAAAACCTCAAACCATAAGAACCTTAGAAAATGAAGGAAATACCCTCATGGAAATCGGAACTGGCATCCAATTCCTGAACAAAACCCAAAACCCACAGCTCATAAGACAGAAGATAGACAAGTGGGACCTTATTAAACTGACAAGCTTCTGCAAAGCAAAAGACACCACCAAGAGAGCAGGGAGACAGCCTACAGACTAGGAAAAAATATTTGCCAACACCAGTTCTGACAAAGGCTTAACATCCTGGATCTACAAGGAACTCAAACGTGCTGAAAAGAAAAAAACAAACAACCCCATTATAAAATGGGCAAAAGATATGAACAGACACTTCACAAAGGAAGATATCCGAGCAGCCAACAGACACATGAAGAAATGTTCAACCTCACTAATCATCAGGGAGATGCAAATCAAAACCACACTGAGATACCACCTAACCCCAGTCAGAATGGCAATTATCAACAAGTCAAAAAACAACAGCTGCTGGAGAGGGTGTGGTGAAAAGGGAACACTTCTACACTGTTGGTGGGAGTGTAAACTAGTACAATCTCTGTGGAAAGCAGTGAGGCGATTCCTAAAAGCTCTAAATACCAACCTCCCATATGACCCTGCAATCCCCCTACTGGGAATATACCCTGAAGAACACAAATCACTCTATAAAAAGGATACCTGCACACGCATGTTTATCGCAGCATTGTTCACAATAGCAAGAACCTGGAAACAGTCAAGCTGCCCGTCAAAAGAGGACTGGATTAAAAAAATGTGGTACATATACATGATGGAATACTACACAGCCATAAAAAAGAACAAAATCATGAATTTCGCAGCAACCTGGATGGAACTAGAGTCTATAATACTGAGTGACCTCTCAAAGAAACAAAGATCCAAGTATCACATGTTCTCACTCATATAATGGACCTTAAACATCCAATGCAATACTATACGAAAATGACTGACAGTACTGGGAAGCTATGGTGGGGGAGGGAGATGGGATTAACAGTAGCAAATGTCTGTCTGGGAACAGGGATACACCCCATATCAACAGGGTGCCTGAATGAAACGCAATTGTATACCTAACCCTTAACTGTACCCCACAACTTCATAATAAAAAATAAATAATTAAAAAAAAAAAAGAAAGGGGAAATCATGCCTTAGAAGGAAAGAGTTGGGGAAAGGGCCACTTAACAGCAAATCAAAAAACGCACAGATGTGTCAAAAAAAAAAAGAAAAGAAAAGAAGCAGTGTGCTAAAGAGCAGTCAACAGCTTACCTTATACTACATGCAACCTGTGCAGAGTTCAAAAACAAGAGGCTTCTTATTTTCGCTGCTTGATTCTGGTTTTGTTTTTTGTTTTTGGTTCAAATAGTAGCAAGAAGTCTTAAGATTTTAAAGGAAATCGCATCAAGGAAATTGTTTTTTTCTATAAATTTAAATAATTTCAAATTAACATATATCTGAAAATACTTCACTTATTTGTCTGACCATTAATGCTTAGGAAGAAATGTATATAGCTTTATTTTTGTATTACATTTAACTTGAAACTAAAATCTAACTATTCCTTCATTCTCTTCCCCCTTTTGTCCATCATTCGCATCGAAGTTGCATCATCATTGCAAATCCACCTTCTCCCCTGCTCTCCTGCACACTCACAGAGAGAGAGACCTCTGTTGACTCTTTCGAAAATATGTACATTAACTGAACTAGAGAGCTGAGGCATTTTACCATTCAGACAAGTGTATTTCTCACATGTATGGGTATCACAAAGCTTTTGAACTGATTTTTTACTTCTATAATTTCTATAATTCTTCACTTTACAAACCTGATGTAGACATAAAGTGGACAACTTGAGAATTAAAAGTTTACTGCAAACAATGGCAGAGATAAAAGATTATAGAATTCCAACAGGAAATTGTTCAATTCAGCCTTGCACTCATCAATTGTGTGGGAATGTTTGATTACTGCCAGCTCTGCCTTTCATAAATGTTTTAACTGAGATAAAGAGAAAAAGGTAGATTTGAAAGTTAATCCTGACCCAAGATAGCACTTTGATGAATTCTGTTAAGAGTGAATGCTAATGGATTTTTGTTGACTAACAATTATTATTCAAACAAAATGTAATCAAGACAGCAGGGATGAAGAATGTGAAAGATCAATGTTCTTTACTATGCAAAAGTTAAAGATTTTACTTAAAGTACTAGGTTGCAGATAAGTAATATAGAATAAGGGAGAAGGCTTGTCATGCATGTTTAAGGTGTTATTAAATGCTCTCTTTGCAGCAAACAGCCTCCAGGCTGTCAGGGCTTCCTCTGAGAACCATTATCATTCTTCTGTAGATTTGGAAATGAGGGAAGCCTCTGCTGTGGGAAGTGGTTTCTCTTCCTTTTCCCTGTGGGTGGTTCTGGGGTAGAAGCAGACAGAAATCTGGGATTAGAACACACTTGAGCTATGAACTTCCTTAAATCAGAATTTCCACAATGAATGGCACCATGGTTGTGGTGGAGGGGAGGTTATTTTCTACATTAGTCCTATGGCTGAGGAAAGGGGTCCAGAGATAATATTGACAAATTAGAGATGGCAGAAGAGAACAGAAACCTGTTAAGATTTTTTTGTGTGTGCCAAACACCATACTGTTATTATAGTGTCTTATTTTTTTTTTAGATAAGGAATTTGAGGAATGAGATGAGAAAACTGAAGCTCAGAGAGATTATGGAACATGTCAGAGACTGTATAGCTGAACTCAGGCCTGGGCTGCTTCCACTTCATTACTCTAAACAGTAGAATGCAGAAAGAGCTGAAAAGCAAAACCATTATAAATGATCATCTCTCTGGGTTAAAAAATTAGGCGAGAGAACAAGCATATTGCTTATATTGTTTTACTTTGTGTTAATAGCTTTCTTAGAGATAAGGAGTGAGACCTTCTCAATCAGGCTGCTTCTGTCTTTTGCTTTTTGGAGACATTCTGAGAATTCTTAAAGAGTATTCCAGACATAGCTTTGTTACCTAAGGCTGTGAGGTGACTTCCAGTGTAAAAGAATGCCTGAAGTGATTTTATACACGTGCAAACACACAAATTATATATACATTATTTAGCAACCTTTGAGTTTCTAAATACCTTAATCAAAAATTGTAGTTCTGGCTGGGCTCAGTGACTCAGCCTGTAATCCCAGCACGTTGGGAGGCCGAGACGAAGGAATTGCCTGAGCCCACGGGTCCGAGACCAGCCTGGGCAACTTGGCGAGACCTCATCTCTACAATAAATCAAAAAATTAGCCAAGCATGGTGGTGTGTGCCTGTAGTTCCAGCTACTTGGAAGGCTAAGGTGGAAGGATCGCCTAAGTCCAACAGGGCAAGGCTGCGATGACTGTGAACACGCTACTTCACTCCAGCCTGGGTGACAGAATGAGACTCCAACTCAAAAAAAAAAAAAAAAATTTATGGTTGTAAGACTAAGATCACATTATGAGAGGTAACTAAATAACGAAGTGGTTTTGAAAATAATTTAGATCAGTTCTTTTCAAACTTCACTATTCCTAAGAATCACCTGCAGGTGAGTAACAGATTCTTGGACTCTACCTCCTAAGCTTCTGGTTCATGAGTGACATCAGAGATTTGTACCCTATGGGTACTGATATTCTGCTCCAGGAATCACCCTTGAAATAGACCTGGCTGAGATGGTGAGCAGGACAGTGCAAGAATAGGGACCAATTCTAAACATTTTCTTCTTGGTATTTTGCCTTTTTCAACTGCGAGGATGAGCCTCAACTTCCCTTCCTTCCCTCTCTCCCTCCCTCCCTCCCTCCCTCCTTCCTTCCTTCCTTCTTTCCTATTTCAATTCAATTCAGTTTCACTCAAGGAATATTTTTGAGCACCTTCTTGGTTTCAAACATAGTACCACACACTGTGAATAAAATTTAATCTTAAGGCCTTGAAAGAAAGAGATGCTAAAAGCATCCATATTGTTCTAAACTAGGGTTTCAAACAAATAAACAAATCGTAATTTTAGTATAAGAGAAGGAAAAAAATTAGACATAATCTAAAACAATTTTTTTTGTTTTTGAGTTGGAGTCTCACTCTGTCGCCCAGACTGGAGTGCAGTGGCCACTCCCGGCCACCGCAGCCTCAACCTGCTGGGCTCCAGCGATGCTTCCGCCTCAGCCTTCCGAGTAGCCGGAATTATAGGCGTGCGCTACCACGCCCGGCTGATTTTTTGATTTATTGTAGAGATAAGGTCTCGCTGCCCAGGTGGGTCTCGAACCCGCGGGCTCAGGCAATCCACTCACCTCAGCCTCCCAAAGGCATTGGATTACAGGCTGAGCCACCAAGCCCGGCTATCTAAAACAATTTTGTTTGTGGATAAAAAAACCTTCCAAAATTAATACCATGTCCAAATTCACACAGTTAATTGTGAACTTCGACTGGGTTCTAATTACATATTTTTGTAAACAACTCAGAAGCAATTTCTGTGCTGGATTAAAAAAAAAAAACATTCAGGGAAATATTGCTGATATTTATCTTTTGCTTTGCATTCCCACATTTACCAGCTCTTAATAGCATGTATGAATAACCACATGTTTCTGGTTGTTCTAGTTGTCAGATCTCTACTGCCTCTACCTCTTCCTGTACCTGGGGGCCAGAATAGTCTTAAATTATTTTTTCCTCCCATGTTCATGTTAGATTTTTTCTGAATACAATGGAAACTTTTTTGTCTAGCTCTCAAAGACTTCTACTATCTGCTTATGCTTTCCAGGCTTCACCGTTTCACTATTTTTCTCATCGTTCTACAAGACAAACCCACTACTCCAGACCTGACATTCTCATGTACACACCAAACCATGTGAATTCCTAACCTTCACTGATGTGGATTTGCCTATTTAGAGTGTCCTATCTTTCCCTCCATTTAAAGAGGAAATCAGAATACGGTGTGTGTTTAGAGCTTGGGCTCTAATAAAATCAAATCATGATGAAATCTCAGCTCTTGCCCTTAGACAGTGTATTTAACTTTCTCAGATTTTTAAAAATTATGATTTAAGTTAAATATGCTGTCTAAGGGCAAAAATTATGATTTAGGCCAGGCTTGGTGGCTCCGCCTGTAATCCCAGCACTTTGGGAGGCCGAGGTGAGTGGATTGCCTGAGCCTGCAGGTTCGTGACCTGCCTGGGCAACTTGACGAGACCTCATCTCTACAACAAATCAAAAATTAGCCGGGCGTGGTAGCACTTGCCTGTAGTTCCAGCTACTTGGAAGGCTGAGACGGAAGGATCGCCAGAGCCCAGCAGGTCGAGGCTGTGGTGGCTGGGAGCAGCCATTGCATTCCAGTCTGGGTGACAGAGTGAGACTCCAACTCAAAAAAAAAAAATTATGATTTGGCTTTCTCCTGTAGGAAACGGGACAATAGCAGCAACTCACTGTAGGTTTGTGGTGGAGATTAAATAAGACAATGCATACCAATCACTTCACCTGGCACCTGACATGCAGTGAACACAATGAATGTTGGCAATTATTCTTTTTTATTCAAATACTACTAAGCATTCACACTTCTCTCACACTGTCTAAATTGCTTTTTCCAAACTCTCTTAAATTCATAATCTCATTAATACCATCTATCTATTTTTCTTTTTTTCCAGGAAATATTTTTAAAGTTTTGCACACTTTTTCTCCTAACTGGACAGTAAATAATTTGATGCTAGAGCCAAGAATCCAAATACTTCTCATGACATTCACTGCTAGAGCCCTGGTCCAAGCCACCATCACCTCTCACTTATTGCAATTGTAGCTTCTAACCTATTCCCTCCCCTTCACTAGTGATTCCTCAACACATCAGCCAAAATAATCTTCGACCGAAATCTGCTAATCTCACTTCTCTGGTCACAACCTTCTGATAGCTTCTCACCTCACTAAGAGTGAAGACAAAGTCAAGACAATACCCTGTACCTGGGTTCTCCTTACTCCACTATTCTGTCTCCTATTATTCTCTCTTCCAGGCACACAACTTGCCTGACTATTTCTGAAACACACTAGACCACTGCCCTCTCAGAACCGCTTCTCATGTTGCTTTTTCTGCCTGGAGTACTGTTCCTCTAGATGTTTGCATGGCTTCTTCTCTCATGGCTCAGGTCTCTGCTCAAATGCCACCTTTCCAGTGGGGCTCACTCTGGTCATCTAATTTAAAACTACAGCCCCAGCCGGGCTCGGTGGCTCAGCCTGTAATCCCGCACCTTGGGAGGTGTGTTTGCATCGGAGCTGGCTCTTTGTGGTCTCTTGGATTTAAAATCTTGGGTTTAACAATCACGCACCTTGGGAGGCTGAGGTGAGTGGATTGCCTGAGCCCGAGGGTTTGAGACCCGCCTGGGCAACTTGGCGAGACCTCATCTCTACAATAAATCAAAAGTCAGCCGGGCATGGTAGTGCGCGCCTGTAGTTCCAGCTACTTGGAAAGCTGAGGTGGAAGGATTGCTGGAGTCCAGCAGGTCAAGGCTGCAGTGGCCGGGAGCAGCCACTTCATTCCAATCTGGGCAACCGAGTGAGACTCCAACTCAAAAATAAAATAAAATAAAATAAAATAAGATAAGATAAAATAAAATAAAATAAAACTACAGCCCCATGCATAGTTTCTATCTTCTTGTCCTTAGTATTTATCAACATGGAGCACACTCTATGCTTTTTATATATTTTATTGCCTGTACAGATGCATGCCACCATGCCCAGCTAGTTTTTTTTTCTTTTTTGCAATTTATTGTAGAGATGAGGTCCCACCAAGTTGCCTAGGCTGGTCTCAAAATCCCCAGACTCAGGCAATTCTCTTGTCTCAGTCTCTCAAAGTTCTGGGATTACAGACTGAGCCATTGCACTTGGCCTATCTTGATTTTTAAAAAGTCATTCAGAAAGATAAGTATTCATGTCTAAGAATTTAGAGGACATGAGTTGGGTGTGGTGGCATGCCTGTAGATCCAGTGTGGCAGAGAGGGACTAAAAACAG
Source organism: Carlito syrichta (assembly GCF_000164805.1). Classification (NCBI taxonomy): domain Eukaryota; kingdom Metazoa; phylum Chordata; class Mammalia; order Primates; family Tarsiidae; genus Carlito; species Carlito syrichta. The sequence goes on from NW_007232029.1 coordinate 7,526, forward strand.
TTAAAATTATTCCTTTTAAAAATCAGCATACACCGGGCTCAGTGACGCAGCCTGTAATCCCGCGCTTTGTTTAATGGGACATGCCATATTTTAAAAACTTGATTAGTCTGTGTTTTTTTATGTCATTTTATGCTTTCCTAAGTGTTACTATCTCTCTTTATTTGTGTAGTGTTTTTCCCAACCCATCGACACTGTTAAAATTCCTGTCTTTTGTTGTCAAGGGTGTGCAAAAGTTGCCTGCTGTGAATGTGAAATGCTACTGGTTATCTTGAATTCCTTGAATTTCTAAGGACCACACCCTCTCCCTTCCATAGCCTGCATTCTCCTTCATGGATTCTGAAGGAGTTCATTCTAATTTGCCTGTAAAGAAACATCGAAATCTCTCTTATATGCTACTTAGTCTTTTGCTAACTCAGAGCAAGTTGATGCTAACTATGTAGTGCTAGATAACACTACTGCTTATTTATTTATTTATTTTTTGGCTATGCTGGGCTAGTACACCTCTTACAAGACTGGTAAAGCTTTAAATGCTGAATACTTTGCAGGACATAATAAGGCATGGGAACTGGCCATTCCCACTTGATTAAGTCACCTTGTTAGGCTCGGTACTTCTGAGGGACAGGCAAAATACCAGGCACACACTGTGGTGCATAGAGTGAGACCGATCACTCTCGCCTCATGGTCCACATCTTACAACTAAGACTACTATTTAGTAATTCATAAGGGTTTTTGACAATTTTGCCTGTTCATAATTAGAAATAAGTAGAAGATCATTTCATATCTACATGGTCTGTTCATTCTAAAAGGGTTTTGCACCAGACCATTTTGTAGCCATCATTGGAAAGTCCTGGAGCAGCGGAAAGCTTCAGGGAGGGCCGGGGACACTCAGTTTGGAAGAAACCATCAGGGTCCCAGCGATACTTGGCATTGTTGTTTATGGCTTTATTTACTTATTTATTTATTTTAGTATTCTCCTTTGATGAATAAATTGCAAGTGTTCAAAGACAAAATTCTGAGTATTATTTTGTTTCAAAATTTTCCTGTTCAGAATACAGCACAAAAGTGTTCAAAGGCATATCTGGGTGTTCAAGGAACATGAACAAGAAAATTTGTAATAATCTGTACCCTCAGGCATTCCAATGGGACAGATTTTAAATAACTGGAGCAAATTAGAATTTTGCGGTTTGAAAAAAATGAAATTAATGCATTATTAAAATCAAATTTGGATTCACCTCAAGTTAACAGATAATGAGGTTTGAAAAGAAACAAGACTTTGCTTTAATACCATCTGGCAAATAAATTCACTTTGTAGACAAGAAGGAAAATGGTCAAAAATTCCATATGTAAAGGTATTTTTAAAACTTATTTCACTACTCTACAAACAAGATTATATCCTATGGGATATTGAATGCCCAACTCCAGAGGTTTGACTCAGGGTTACGAAAACCAAACTCCCAATTACAGAAAACTTCTGAAATTCTTAACAACTGAGGCATTAAGGAAAAAAAGAAAAGGACTCCATAATGAGCATCAGCAAGACAAAAAGTAGACAAACCTATTGGCAATTGCCACTAATGGCAAAGCTCCAGCAACCCCAAAAGGGACCTGGTAAGAATAGACCTGCTAAGGGGGATGGTATCAGTTGCTACGAATGTGGTCAGTCTGGGCACTTGAAACCTGATTGTTCTCCATAGCCTAAGCCCCCAGGACTTTGTCCAACCTGCAGACTGAAAGACCACTGGAAGAACCAGTGTGGCCTCTCCCGAAGTGGGGGGAGGACACCTAGCTTGGTAATGGTGGCCACTGACTGAAGGGGCCTAGAGGCCACAGCCCAGCCCAGTGCTCTGGTTGCCATCACCCCAGAGAACCCTTGAGTCTGTATGGATGTGGCTGGGGTCCATATTAATTTCTTTTCTTTTTTTTTTTTTTTTTGAGTTGGAGTCTCACTCTGTCGCCCAGACTGGAGTGCAGTGGCCGCTCTCGGCCACCGCAGCCTCGACCTGCTGGGCTCCGGCGATCCTTCTGCCTCAGCCTTCCGAATAGCCAGAAGTACAGGCATGTGCTACCACGCCTGGCTGATTTTTTGATTTATTGTAGAGATGAGGTCTCCTTGCCCAGGCGGGTCTCGAACCCGCGGGCTCAGGCATTCCACTCACCTCAGCCTCCCAAAGGCATGGGATTACAGGCTGAGCCACTGAGCCCGACTCATATTAATTTCTTAATTAAACTGAGGCTAAGTTTTTAGCCCTTGTGCTCATACGGAACCTCTTTCTCCTGATACCTGCTCTCTAGTAGGAGTTAAAGGTGTTCCAAGAGTTAAATGATTCACCTAATCTCTAATCAGAAGCTACTAAAATGTTAATTCAAATTATGACTGTAAAAGTTTATCTATAAAAAGGTAAAAAGAAGGAAAGCAAAAAACAAAGGAAAGACATAAAAAGACTGTTGGTGTACAAATGTGGTTTTGGTAAGAAAAAAAGATATAAGAAAAAAATAATTTTATCTAAGAAAGGATCTTATATGGCAAATTTCTGTCCTATAATGGAGTAAATAGTTATCTAAAAATAAAAAGATATAGGACAAAAATAGAAGGTTCAAACATGTCAAAAATAGTATAAATATGTCAAAGATGGTATGTGGAAGGGTTATGGAAAAAATGTATAAGAAAAATTCTATAAACAATCTAGATATAATAAAGTCTTTTCTGGGTGCAAGTCTTCAAACGTTTTTGGATTCTTCTTCAAATTGTATATAAAATTCACTCAAATGCCTCATTCAAATTGTAGTCTAGAACAATCTATTAGGCTGCCACTATAGTTCAGAAATACATTAAAAATTCCAAACACTGGGACTTATAATAAAGCCAGAGAAATTTTGTCATTTAAGTTATGCAGGTAACCTCGGGTCTTGTAGCTTTTGTACAAAAAGGTAATCAGCGACCACCTAAAATTGTCAAAATGTATGACTGGCTTCACTTAATTGTTCCGCTTCTTAAAGAAGGAGGGGTTTTCCTCATTTATTCCTTTTATGAAACCAGAATCCAGCAATTTCATGCCCATACAACAGTCTTGCAAGAATTCCAGCCAGTGCCTGCAAACGATGCCACTGCTGAAATAGATCTGGAAGCTTCAAGTCAGACAGAAAGAGATTTTTCGATCCCTGGCTAGGCAGGAATATGCCTACTGTCAGCTCTGAAGAAAATGAACCTTCACCCCTCAGCACCCCATATGATTATGGGAGCGAAATCTCTAAAGATTGAATAATTGAGGCAGGGTAACTAGCACAGTCTAGACAGTTAAATTTCCCGTAGGTAGGTTTTAGGAGGTGTTCAGACATTTTAAAAATTACATTCTACCGCAGGCCAAGTGGCAGCCTACCCCACCCCTCGGCAAATCCAAAGAAAACTCCATCAGATGTAAGACTAGGACAGTTCAGTCTTTTAATTTGCAGTTTAGCATAATAATCACTAGGAATCTTTTGGAGACACAGGCACACTAAACATAGGTATTTGATATTGCATTGCTCAGGATCTGAGTCAGTCCCTGAAAAGGGATAAATTTAAGTAACTTTGAAATTGTTTATGGTAGGCCTGCACCTCTGAAGGAAATAAGGCCACAAACATAGGTGCTCATAAGGGAATATGCTGTCCATTTGGAACAAATACTAATCACACTTCATAAGCTTGCTTCCCTTAGAAACTTCCTGTATCATGAAGAACCCAGACATCCCTGTCATCCAGGGGAGCAAGTGCTGCTAAAAGATTAGAGAGAGAAAAAACCCAACCAACAGCTGCAAGAAAAGGACCCTATGACATCCCAGTCATCACTCATTTACTACATTAAAAGCCTGAAAACATCAAGCCTTGAATACACCATTCCTGAATGAAAAAATATACGCCTGAACAGAGAGACCCTGTTCCCAGACCAGAGCAACAGCTTCAGTGGACAGTAGAGCTGGTTCAGAACTTAAATCTGCTTTTTAAGTAATAAATATATATTTAAAGCGGGTCTATTCCTATGCTAGTAAATTCTATTACCCAAATTGTTAAATTTGTAGGCAACTTCTAATCTCAGAAGCCTCTGGGCTTCCCCGATGGGTCTCACCCCTCTTGGGGACTGACTGGAAGCATTTAAATCTGTACATTCAAGAGTTCAGAAAGGGAAGTCAAACAGCTAATAGTAATAACCTAACAAGAGTTAGTTTGCAACAATGGCCCATTAAGGAAATAGGCAGTGTGTCCAATACTAGTCTCAACTACTTGGCGTCAAATCTGGGAGTTTTGGGGGTCTGTGGAGTTCTGTAAAATTTAAATACCTAACTTCTTTATTATAGCAAAATCTCTCCATGAAGCCACAAAGGCGGGTAAACAGGAGCCTCTGCTATGGAAAAGAGTTCAGCAACAGGCCAAAAAAAACCAAAAAACAAAACTCATTTAGGCTGGGTCCAGCTTCTGCCAATAGTCACAGCAGAAGCTTGAGAATTCAGTTTGATAATTCAGTGGATCTTACTAATGAGTCATTGTTTTGCTTTGTCAGCCTTTATATTTGCCAAGTGCTATACTGTTTGTCATTTTATTTACTATAGGACTGACTTTATTTGCTATAGGACTGACAAATTGAACATGCTAAAAAAAAAGTCTCACTAGCATTTCTTTTCTTTCTTATATTTAAAAGCTTGCCCATGTCCCAAAATAAAAATAATGACATGAAAACTGGCAATTGGTTTAAAACATGTTCTCGGGTTTTAAAGAATTTAAGTACATTATTGAATCTGTAATCCTATTTTTGGAATTCTGTCTTATCTTCTCTTGCATAGCCCAGTAATTATAAACTCCATCTCTAAGTTTGTGAAAACACTTGTTAAGCGAAAAACTGCAGCCTATATAATGTTAATGCACCAAATTAAAGATGATGCTCTTGACCCATGAAGGGTCAAGCATCAAAGGGGGGAATGTGGCAGAGAAGGGCTAAAAACAGTTAAAATTATTCCTTTTAAAAATCAGCATGCAAGCTCCAAAGCCTGCTAGACATGGGGCTTGAGAAAATCAAATAGCCAAAGATTACTTTCCTGGAAATGCAAGATAGTAATCCATTCACAACATTACCCTCATATCCTCTCTTTGTGAAGTTATCAGTTTACAACCCCTGCTTGTTATGTATATCCTGGAGACAATTTGTTCTTTGAAAATCTGGTTTTTGCTAAATACCACCTTGCAAATCGCCCCCCAAAAAAGTATAGTCATACAAACCAATCCCCTCCCTTACCTAAACTAACAGATAAAACCCCCTCTCCTCTTTCTCTGGGTTGCTCAGTCATGGAGCAATAGCCTGCTGAGTCGTGCCAGTGCTAATAAATTGGCCATTTCCTAAGATAGCTTCGGTGTCATGGTCTCTCTGTTTTCCTGCAACACCAGTACTAGGGAGGCTGAAGTGGAGGTATCACCTGAGCCCTGGAGTTTGAGGCTACAGTGAGCTAGGATCATGCTGTTGCACTCCAACCTGGAAGACAGAGTGAGACTCTGTCTCAAACAACAATAATTTTAGAAACAGAATTTAGAGGATGAAACGGAAATCTTTAAAAGTAATTCCCACTTTTGTGAACTTGGCTCTTCTACTTCTCTTCTCCATCTTTTCTTTTCCTTCTCTTTTGCTCTTGCTTTGCTTTCTTCTCTTTATTTTCTCTTCTTCCTCCTCCTCCATCTACCTGTATTTCTCCTGCTCCAAGCATTTTCTTTCTTTCTTTCCTTTCCCTCTCCTCTCTCTTTCC
>NW_007232029.1:13311-17576 GCF_000164805.1 Carlito syrichta
CTTCTCCTCTCCTCTTCTCTCCTCCCTTCCTTCCTTCCTTTCTTTCTGTTGGAGTCTTACTCCGTCGCCCAGGCTGGAGTGCAGTGGGATGCTCACAGTCACCATAGCCTCGTCCTGCTGGGCTCTGGCGATCCTTCTGCCTCAGCTTTCCAAGTATCTGGAACTACAGGTGTACACTACCACACCTGGCTATTATTTTTTATTTACTGTAGAGAGGAGGTCTCGCCAAGTTGCCCAGAATGGTCTCGAACTCATGGGCTCAGACAATCCATTCGCCTCGGCCTCCCAAAGTGCTGGGATTACAGGTTGAGCTGCCGAGCCTGACCAGCATTTTCTTTTCTTTTTTTTTTTTTGAGTTGGAGTCTCACTCTGTCGCCCAGACAGGAGTGCAGTGACCACTCCCGGCCACTGCAGCCTCGACCTGCCAGGCTCCAGCGATCCTTCTGCCTCAGCCTTCTGAGTAGCCAGAATTACAGGCGCATGCTACCATGCCTGGCTGATTTTTGATTTATTGTAGAGATGAGGTCTTGCCAAGTTGCCCAGGCAGGTCTTGAACCCGCGGGCTCAGGCAATCCACTCACCTCAGCCTCCCAAGGTGCGGGATTACAGGCTGAGCCACCGAGCTCGGCTGCATCTTCTTTTTACATTTTATTTTTAATAAATACTCATCCTCCTCTTGGGAAAAACATCTTCACAATGAATGAAAAGCTTCTAGAGAGCTGAAATAAAACTGAAGAATTTATTCAATGGGATAGGACAGGATAACTCTGGGATGTGAGGGAGTTAACTTTTGTCTGGGGGTAAGCTAAAATAATACAACTAATTTATTCATCAATAAAATTACCAAACATATACATCCAGGCTTTCTTAAGTCTTAGGGGAGATACAGAAAAATATTGAAACAATGTTGGCCTGTGAGGACTTTATAATACAAGTGGGAAATTGATATTTAAGTGAACAAATTAGTTAGCAATACATGATATAGCACGTGGATATAATTAATGGGCACTTTTAACTGTAACTGATGTGAAAATAGTGAAGAGATTAATTATAACTTTCACTCAAGTGAAAGCTTCTTTTTGATGTAAGCATTGACTTACTTATATTGACCTAAGCGGGATAAATTGATTACCAACCTCAAGCTGGAATGTCAAATGAGTAGCTCATATTGCCTGCATGACCCAAGGGGTCCCCCTAATGGTTAAACAAGTACTTAGGGGGACCCCTCAGGAAAAAGGAATGCCGACACAGGTTAGGAGGTGACATCTGATGTGAAGTCATTCATGAACATATTTAGCTATAAAAAATTTTAAAAATTAAAATTTTTATATTTGAAGTAAATTTATTTACATATACATAACTGAAATTTGGGGCAATATGTTGTTTTTATATTCTGTTTTTTTAGACACAATTTACACAGAATGGAGTGGACAGATCTTGACTATCCAGTTTTCTAAGTTTTGACAAAGGTACTTATCCTTGTGACCACCAACCAAAGCAAGATACAGCACAGTTCTAACAATCCAGAAAGTACCCTACTACTTGTTTTCGGTCAATACCCATCCCTACCTACTTACCCCAGGCAACCATTTTCTCATTTCTAGCATCACCGATTAATTTTGCCTGAACTTGAACCACATATAAATGAAATGATAGAATATGCATTATTTTGTTTCTAGCTACCCTCTACTCAATATGGCATTTCTGAGCATTGTTCGCATTGTATATATGTATATTTTGTTCTCTCTTATGACTGAGTAGTTTTCCACATATGACTGTATCATTTGGGAGAAATGAATGAATAAGATGTAAGATATCGGTTCAGTCAATTGTGGGGGCTGGCAAGTCTGAAATCCATAGAGCAGGCCAGCCAACTGGAAACTCAAGAAAGATGATATTGGTCTTGAGTCAGCAAATTGCAGGACCGACTAGTGGACTGGAAGCCGGTCAGGATTTCTGTTACCGGCTTGAGGCAAATTTCTCCTTCTCCAGGAAACCTCAGATTTTTCTCTTAAAGCCTTCAACGGATAGGACGAAGCTGAAGCACATTATAGAGGGTAATCTCATTTACTCAAAGTCAACTGACTTAAAATGTTAATCAAACCTATGAAATACCTTCACAGTGACATCTAGACTAGTGTTTGACCAAACACCTGGGAACCATAGCCTAGCCAGATTGACATATAAAATTTAAACATCACGATGACTATATCATAATTTGTTTACCTATTTTGAATTGATAATCTTTTGGATTGTGTCATGGGCTGAATCGTGTTACCTGAAAATTCAAATGTTGAAGTCCTAACTCCCAGTACTTTAGAATGTAACTATATTTGAAACCACAGTTTTTAGATAGGTAATTAAGTTAAAATGAAGTCATTGTGTCAGGCTCTAATCTAATATTGACTGTTTTCCTTATAAGAATAAATTTGGATGCATACACAGCAAAACAAACAAACAAACAAAAAACATATAGACACACAGAGAGAAAGCAGTCACCTGCAAGTTGAGGAGAGACTCCCTCAGAAGAAACCAACTCAGCTGATATCTTGATCTTGGACTTCTAGTCCTCAAAATTGTGAGGAGATAAATGTTGTTTGTGGCATCCAGACACGTGGTGCTTTTTTATGGCAGCCCTAGAAAATGGATACAAACAGTTTCCAGTTTGGGACTATTAATATACAAACTATTTTGGGAACGTGTTTTTATCTCTTGGGGTGGAATTGTTGCATGATACAATAGGTGTTTGCTTTTACAATCTACTATGAAATAGTTCTCTCAAGTAGTCATACTGTAATGGCCCAATATAACAAATAGCTTGCTATCCCTTGCAGCCAATTAAAATACAGGAGGCGGCCAAGCACGGTGGCTCAAGCCTGTAATCCCAGCACTTTGGGAGGCTGAGGTGAGAGGATTGCCTGAGCTCACAGGTTTGAGTCCAGCCTGGACAACTTGACGAGACCTCATCTTTACAATACATCAAAAAATGAGCCAGATGTGGTAGCATGCACCTATAGTTTTGGCTACTTGGAAGGCTGAGGTGGAAGGATCGCCTGAGCCCAGCAGGTCACTGGGGTAGCTGTGAGTGTGCCACTATACTCCAGCCTGGGTGATGGAGTGAGACTCCAACTTAAAAAAAAGTACAGGAGACAGAGACTGGGAGAAAAGAGAGTGTATAATTTCTATAACCAGGTTACAAGGAGATAGTTTGGCATCATTGCCAAAAATCTGCTCCCAGCAACATAAATTCATTCAAGTATTTATACACAAAATTAATAACCTTTTATTCACCCCAAGTTTGAAGCCTGTGTGCAGTTTTAGCATGACTCAATATTTACATTAACAATTTTTAATACATGACCACTGACATGACACAAAGTCTCCTGGTCATGTTGACATTTTTGGTATCATTTGGAATTTATATGTCCTTTTACCGTTTTTTTGTTTTAGAAGAAGGGACAGACAATTGCAATATTTGGATGGAAATGAAAACATAATTGTAACAATCTTTTATTCCCAGAGCCCTGGCCTATAACAGTCAGATGTCCTTGTATTCACAGACGGAGGGGAGGTGGGCAATGCCCACTCCAAGCTTTCAGACTCACTCCCGTCAGCCTTGGTCCACTCTCCTAGTCGTTAGGTGGCCTGGCTCACTGGCTGTTTCCTCTTCAGCACCAGCAATGGCTTACTAGATAAGCCTGGCCAGTTGGGCTAGGCCGGGCTAGAAGAGGAGAAGCGGGGAAGGGGAGGATAGGGAAAGTGTACACTTTTGAATCCAAGCGGCTTTTCCATTTAACCTAACTCAATTACTAAAGAGTACAAGTCTTTGGGAGGCTGAGGTGAGTGGATCGCCTGAACCCGCGGGTTCGAGACCCGCCTGGGCAGCGAGACCTCATCTCTACAATAAATCAAAAAATCAGCCGGGCGTGGGAGCGCGCGCCTGTAATTCGCTGCACTCCGGTCTGGGCGACAGGGTGAGACTCCAACTCAAAAAAAAAAGATAAATTAAAAAAAAAAAGAGTACAAGTTTTGAGTCTTTTCTTAATGACTATTCTAACACAACCGTAATGGCCTCTTTTCAGCCTATAACAATACTGTTTTCCAATTCCAGCTCCATGTGTGAGAGGTGTAGGCACTCTTCATCTTCACCAATGTTTGATTTTACCTATTGGAGTAGGTGCAAAATACATATTATTATATATTTTTTTTGTTTTTTTTGTTTTTTTTTTTGTTTTTTTTTTTTTGAGTTGGAGTCTCACTCTGTC